>NC_056406.1:26988518-27288888 GCF_905147365.1 Aricia agestis | reverse complement strand
TTTTGGTCTTTCAGCGCTGCTACTTTCACAGTGAACTCTCTACACGGAACACGTACACACCCTAAATTATTATCACTTGTTTTTGTTACACCCTGTATAAAAACGCTTTACCGGTCGTCGAACTGTTTTGAAATGTAGATTATACATTTTATCTTGAATGTTTGTTGTAATATTGTCGAAAACTCGAAGTATCTCCATACCACATCCGATTCAGCGGTATGGGCGTGAAGAGGTAACAGACAGATAGACAGACAGACTTTCGCATTTATAATATAAGTATGAATGAATGGTCAACTCACGAGCATTGGGCAGATCCTCAGCGGCGATGGAGACGTTGAGGCTGTGAAGCTGGTAGTCGTCGCCGGTGGTGTTGAAGCACAGCGTCATGTTGTGGGTGCCGTTGCCGGAGGTGGTCGGCCACGACAGCTTCAGCCACTGCTCCGTGCCGTTGCAGCTGCCGCCGGCGACCGTCGCGTTGGCGGGCACGTTCAGCAGCGCGTACGACAGAGCCGACGCTGGAACAAGATAGACGGCTATTTCTATCTCTCTCGCAACTTAATAATAGGGTTGGAACTCGGAATCACTAACGAACCAACGAACTAGATGACCACACGTCGTTGCACCAAAATTCGTTTACCGCGCGTTTATTTGAACGGACATGGGATAATTTTTATCCAGGAAAAATGTACGATCCTAGCGCTATAAACGAGTTTTGGCGCAATGGAGTTGCGGGCGTCATGTCATCCAGTGTATTATAATGTTCTATTTGTAGCCTAGTAAACGAATGCCTAAAATGGGGGTCTGCTTGGAAAAGTCGAAAGCAGAAATTTTAACTTTGGTACTTTGTTTAGAGTAGCTAGGAGATAAACATACTAAAAGTCCTGACCCCTCCGAGGTGAGCCCGAGGGAGGGGGGGGTGCAAAGAAGGTCCCGTTTTTTGTTTTTTTGCTTACTCATCAAAAACGATGCTTCGTACTCTTCTACTACATAATAAAAGCTAATTAAATCTTGTACAACTTCGTCCTTTACACTTTGTATCTATCTCCAATCATTGCCTCGCTATGAGCTTCTAAAATTGGCCGATTTATAAAAGTGTGTTTTTAGGGTTTCGTACCCAAAGGGTAAAAACGGGACCCTGTTACTGAGACTTTAATGTCTGTCCGTCTTCCTGACCTTCTTTGCCTTCGACTTTTCCAAGCAGAATCATTAGTTTACTAGGCTATTGGTATACATGCATACATTTGCATAGTAAGTTCTTGTTTACACTTCGCACTGAGAACTTTTTTATTTTCCTCAAACTTTTGTTTGTTCGAGGAAACGAGTTTACGATAAAACGCTTATGTCGTGACGTGACGTGAGTCATGTGAATTGGGAACCGCGGGGCGCAGACAGGCCAGCGACCGCGACCCTCGCAGACCTTCATGTTTTACAAATTGGCGGCCACAATACATTGAGATATTAAGTACTTAATCCAAAGTACAATTATTACATTAAATTTTGATAATATTTTAGTTCACAACTCGACCGACGTTAGTTCCCGAACCGGTGGTAGGCATCATGTAGACTTTCAGAGAACATTTGCAAAAATTTATTCTGAATAAAAATTTTTGTGTTTGAGTTTGACCATCTTACTAAAAGTAACGTCCAATCTTCGTTTTTCTATACATAACAGTAGATGTATTGTGATAAAGGATGATGGCCGAGCACTATAGCAAGGTGGCCACTCTCATTATTCGGCAATTATTTTACTTACAATGTCTGTCATAGGCGAGATCACGTGAAATTGCTTTTAAAATTCCTGAAAGACATGAGCAATGTACTTATTTTTAAATATTAGTAATTTTTTGCGTCATCAGAGCTGGTTTAAACACACGTGCCAGGCTTATTGACAAAACATTACACCCAAGTTACACGCCCCCTAACCACACGTTAATTTAATTAGTTCGTTAATCTGCTGTGGTCCGCACAGGTGGTCCGTAAGTATCATGTTAAAACTATAGCGTAATAATTTATGCATGTTCTCTTTATTTACTCGCTGATTTTCCTTGAATGAAAGAAGACCGCTAGAAAAATTAAAAACAAAATCTAGAAATAGACTTGCCTCTCTAATATTTGCTGATTTTATGAAAGAAGACACCTGCATAATGTAACTAAGTAAGTATAGCATGTCTGCTACGATGCTGGATGCACAGGGTCCATGCACTTTTGTCCATCCTTAGTCCTTACCCTCCTTTACATGTTAATTCATAAACATGCCTTACGTTAGCTATTAAATATTGACATTATAATAAGATATCGGAGAAGTCGTGTACATCAAACTATCAACTCAATGAGTCATGCACGGTCGCCGTTAAATTCGTAACACTTTTACACAACCTAATCTTCATGGAAATAGGGATCAAAGTGGTACATCAGGTTTAACTGCAGTACAGAAGCGTGCGCCTGCGCAGGGCACTGGGCACTAGGCATAGCGCACGGACAGTTAGCCGCAAACAGTTAGCCGGCGACCTAAGCAGTTAGCTGTTCAATGGAACCCGGCAGACACAAGGCATTATTAACACGTAACAATATGCATGCAGCACGAGTTGGTGTGATAACGAGTATTTCAATGCTCTGTAGTTCGTACTTCGTGATAGCTCGACATTAATAAAAATTACATAAGTAATTGAAAATACTTACTAAATATTATTACAGTAATTGAACATTTTCCGCGAATTTAAGCAGTAGTATCTCACGGTAATCGTATATTTTACTGCGAAAAAAGAGGAGTCTTATCATTTGTCTTGAACTGCTCTATATATATATCTGTATCAAATTTCATTTAAAACTAGCTAATTATAAGCCGAGCTTTGTGAGGGTCACACCTTGACTACATATTATAAAAAACCTTGACTGGCTAATGATAACACGTCTAGATTTAGATAAAAAAAATACTACGTTAATTACTATGTTAAAGCACAAATCAATGGGCGTAAATGTAATAGTTTTTCCATAAAGTGTAGCACAAAATGTTCAGGTTGTGACTTGTGGGATATACCCTTATTGTGGACGAGCTTTTGCCCGCGGCTTCGCTCGCGTTAAAAAGTATTATTATATACAAACTTACATCCCCTATTTGAACCCCTTGGGGTTGGAATTTATCAAAATCCTTTCTTAGCGGATGCCTACGTTATAACATCTACCTGCTTGCCAAATTTCAGCCTGATCCGTCCAGTGGTTTGGGCTGTGCGTTGATAGATCACTATGTCAATCAATCAGTCACCTTTGAGTTTTATATATATAGATATAATACCTCCTAAGGCTCGCTTCGCTCGCCCTGATAAGTCCAGTTTGGAAACTAAATAACATAGTATTTCCTCTAGATATAATATTGGAATTGATAAAAGTGTTTAGTTATAAATTATAATGTTACATCACACTTACATAACTAACTCCGCTGGCTCAGCGACCCGAAGTGGATCTTGGCCTTCGAAATGAGCTTCCGCAATTGAGCCCTGTCCTGCGCTACCTCCTGCCAGTTACTAACTTGAAGGTCACGCAGGTCAGCCTCAACAGCATCTCTCCAGCGATACCTGGGGCGTCCAACAGGACGACGTCCTGATGGACGATACGCTCTTTTTTCACACTTACATACTTGCTTTTAACATCGAAAATCACGTATAAAATGCAGTTAAACGTGTTTTGTTCCATAAACCTTCACCTTCAATGAGTCAGAGGGCCTTCACGAATACTTTTGTAGAGCCTATAATATGAATTTCTCCAAAAAAACGTCCTTACGTGTGAACTGTGAACGGTTTCCTTATATTACATTCAAGGTGTTGGCCGTGTGGATAATTCTAGAGGCGGCTCGAAACCCCCGCACCTTGGTTATAAACACCGACCTTTGCAGAATGCTGCCTGACCTATCCCGGTTGAATTGATAAATTAATCCTAAGGCTTGCTCATTACAGTTATAACCTGTCACTGGGGGCGTATAGTGCGAGTCGTCTAATCTAATATAATATAGAAATAAGTCACGTTTTCCTTCCTGACGCTATAACTCCAGAACGCACAAACCGATTTCCACGGTTTTGCATTCGTTGGAAAGGTCTCGGGCTCCGTGAGGTCTATAAAAAACTTCAAGAGAAAAGCAGGAAAACAGGGAAAATAATTTTATGGCAAAACAACTTGCCGGGACAGCTAGTAGGGCATAAGATAAGCAATCACTACAGACCATCTATACTTAGTATCTAATATGTATTATGAATTAATAATTATGATTTTTAACCGACTTCCAAAAACGAGAGAGGTTCTATGTTCGTCTGTAAGTACTTATATATATTTTTTCTTTTTTTTTTGTCCCATGACTTTCACTTGTAGGGTTAATTACTTAAGTGCTCAATATTATTATGTAATAATTATGACTATATCTATTTATTGTCACCTCTCATACAACACATCTACTCATATCCATCCATACTTGCTATTATAAATGCGAAAGTATGTCTGTCTATATGTATGTTACCTTTTGACGCCCAAACCGCTTAACTGATTTTGCTGCTTTGGTATGGAGATAGGTACTATAAGTCCCTGGAAAGGACATAGGATACTTTTTATCCCGGAAAAATGTACGGTTCCCGCGCGATAAACGAAGTTCGGAGCAACGGAGTTGCGACATCATCGTCATCGTCATCATCAGGCGTCATCTAGTCTAATGGTATTATCTAGTCTAATACATTATGTGAAAAATTCCCATCAGACCATCCGAAATATTTTTAACAGGTATCAGAAATATTGTAACAGGAAAGCTAAAAACTCGATAAGAACTAGGTCAGTCACAAACAGTCAGTTAAGCAACTACAGAACAACCTATTGTTTTCTACTTTATTGTTTGATTTCAGTTCGTAAATTTTTGCTACAAAGTATTCTGAATTTTAAAATTACAAATTACAATACTTGGAGGTTAAACGTAATTGACTTAAGTTATTAGCAGTAGAATTTAACTATCAGTAAAAAATAAAATATAATAATATCATATTATATGATGACACCCGCAAATCCATTGCATCAAAATTCCAAAAACACCATAGTTTTTCAGGATAGAAAGTATTCTGTATCCTTTGCCAGGACACAAAGTATCTCCATACCAAATTTGAGCAAAATTAGTTCAGCGGTTGGGATGCGAAGAGGTAACAGATAGATAGATACACTTTTGCATTTATAATATCAAGTATGGAATATAATATGTGTAATTAGATTCTTGGCAGCTGATAGACAGGTTTTGAAAGTATATTAGATTATTTTGAACACCACACTAACTATAAACTCAGCTGGTAATAAGATTGTGTTGCTGATTATAATTAATAAAATTATAAAAGTAAACACAAAGAGACCGCTTTATAGATAAGCGAGAGGTCAAAGTGATAAAGCAAAATCTTGGCCTGGGGTTTGGAAACATCTTTGTTCCAGGCAGGAAGCAGCATTTTTTTAAGAAATTGTCAATAAGCCAAGGGCATGAGGTATTCCATAGAATGTATTTGGAAGAGTTCCAAGTTACTGAAACCTCAGATGAGATCAATAATTGCCATAAAGAGTGACGGTGCACACTACTGACTATTGAATCATAATATCCTTCGGATTTCCAGAACAAATTTTTGGCAAATAGTCAATTTCAAATGTTATAAAACTGTAGACCCAGGACTTTCAACAATATTGTATTATTTGTTTATTGTTAAAGTTCTAGAAAAAACCTAAATGAATTTACTTAAATAAATCTTGTTTACTTGAATAAATGTTTGAAACAATGGCTCTTGGCATTCTAGCACAATCACAATGCCTGTACCATAAAGTTAATATACCTAGCGGAATATAGTAACAATCCTGAGCTGTCAAACGCAAGCAAAATTGAATTTCATCTGTGTGTACAAATATGTACATGTGCATGAATAATATGATGTTCCAACATACATTTTTCTTAGGTTCAATTTATACTAGCTCAGAGTCGAAGCGCATTGAAGCGAATTATTAAATTTGCTTCAATGCGCTTCTTCAATTATTAACTCCAAAAAGTTAATGCACATATTACTTCTGAGAATTTAAAAAGGCGTGCGCATTCTTTAGACTTGTTGCGAACTTGACGCTTCGACGCGCTTCGACTCTGCACTATTATAAATTGACCCTTAGAGCTCAAATTGTAAATGTACCGATAAGTGCAGACTGAATGTCAAAACAGATGAAAAAAAGGGTTCTGCCACTTCAAATCACACATCTCTTTCTACCACGCAGTGTTACTGATAGTGACATCTCGCTTGCTCAGCTCTTTGTTTCTCTATTCCGCTAGGTATATTAACTTTATGGCCTGTACATACTCAGTTCATAGATAAACCTCACTTAGTTATTATAATTTATTGTTCTTAATAGGCAAATGTTTTACTAAAACGAATAAAAGAAAGTAATTTAAAAACTTACATGTGTTGTTGTAGGTGACATTCAGCTGAGCAGCAAACTGCACTATGATGCAGGTGACATTAGCCTCTGCGTAGAACCACTTGCCCTGCTGGGGAGCAGGCACGGGTTTAGGCGCCGGTGGTGGCGTAGGCTTAGGTGTAGGGGGCGGTGTCGGGGGGTCAGTGGTCGGCGCCTCCGTCGGCTTCGACGTGGTCGGCGCCTCCGTCGGCTTCGACGTCGTCGGCTCCGTCTCTGTGCTGAGTTCCGTCGGTGCTGCCGGCTGAACGGTAGTCGGACCCGCTTTGGAAGCTTGAAGGATGGCCGGCTTCTCTTTCAGAGTTTCGCGTTCCGGCGCAAGCAAAACTTCTGGCTTCACTAGGCCATTTTCGGGTTTCAGGGAGAGCAAAACCGGTGGTTGCGAATTCGGCGCCGCTGGTGCATTTTCCGTGGCTGCGCCTTGACCTGATTAACGAGAGATTATTGCTGCAATCGACTGAGAAAGGAGGTAGAATAAAAATAATGCATCTATTGTGCGTCACAAAAAGCGAATTACTTATGTCGTAATGGAGTACGATAAGTAACAAAGGACACGAGTTTGATTCGATCGTTTCGATACTCACCTAAAAGACTACTAAAAACTAAGGACAGCAAACAAAAACTTAACCGAAACATTTTCTGATTTCACAATAGCACTTATTCAACGTTTGATTTCTGTAGAGAATTTATAAAATTATGATTGAGTCGCGAGCAAATCAGCAAACGCGAGTTGAAAAATGTCAATTGTCATTTGTATTTTGTCAAGTTATGTCAAATGTCAAATAAAAAGTCCCGCTGTCACTCTGACACATTGACTTTTATAAGTGGACGCGGCATAATGGTCTCTTCTTCTTCTTCATGGGAAACCGTCTGTCTGTCTACCAAATCAAAATACTGTGGCCGGTCCGCCATTTTATGTTCCGGTTCTCCAAGGTACATAAACTGTCAAAGTGTCGTATTATAGGGATGTCGAAATTGAAAGAAAATATCGATACATCGATATTTGAAAAAATATCAATATCGGTCTCGATATATCGCGAAAAAATATAGATATATCGGTCAAATTGCTTTTTTTTAAATTAATTTATAGTCCGTCAAAAAAGTGAAGAAATTTAAAACATTTTGTCCTTGGATCGGTACGTTTACATATTTACTAAATTTTTTGTTATTTTACCGATGGCTTGACTTCGTATGTGCTAATTTAGTTAATAATTAGACAATAAATAAGATTTCAAGTGATAGAATAGTAATATGACATGGCTTGATTTTCGATATTATTTAATCAACATAAAAATTAGTAGATTTGACGTTTAGTGATGTACTTTTTTATCGAATTTAAAAAATATAAGGTGAAGAAACTGATCATTTATTTAAAAGATTTTAACCTTAAAAGCTCACTTATAACATCTTACTTATCGATATCCTCGACAAATATTAACCGAGTGTCCCATCACTATAGACCGCCATGTTTAGTTCTTGGCAATATGGCGCCGGCCACACTTTTTTGTAGTTATGTCGCTTCCATCTGTTTCCTTACTCATTGCCAAGGAGCCATATTTTAAAAGAAGAAGAAGACAAGGCCAGCTGTGGCAGTGTTGCTATTGCAATATATTTATATTAAAAAACCCATAGAGTTAATAATATTACCTATCGGAATAGAGAAACAATCCCGAACTATCAAACGTACCGTATCTAACCAAAATTGATTCACATCTGTGTACATAATTATGTTTACGTGTGCGTGTTAGTGATGTACATCTTGTAATTCGAATATCGATCATGGAATAATAATTGTAAGATTGTAAAAATAATAAAATGGGATAAAATAAAACTGTATAGAATAATAATAATATTGTAATTTTGGAGAAAAATATTACTTTTATCATTAAACATTTTTGTAGCAAAAACAAAAGATATACTTATTTATAAGCAACTCATTTATTTATTCATGCTAATATTATAAATGCGAAAGTAACTCTGTATGTCTGTCAGTCCGTCTTTCACGGCTCTACCTCTGAAATAGCAGCTGCTATTTCTTAGAAGTCACGTACAGACTACAGTGTACGCGACTTTTAATTAGTATCCTACTTATTCCAAAGATGTGCCATCGTAAAAGAACAGACAGACAGACAGACAGACATGACGAATCTATAGGGTTTCCGTTTTTTGCCATTTGGCTACGAAACCCTAAAAAGCAAATAAGCAATGTGCAGAAACAAACTACAACTAATTAAACTTACATCTAGGAAAATTACAAAACATTTTTAATAACAAATAAATGTAATGTCTTGTAGACCTATCTAAGCAAATAAGTATTAATACATTAAAATAAATATTATACTAATAATATTATTATACATAATACATACGAATATGGTATTTATTAGTAAGTACCGGAACAAAATTGGTTGCGATTGCATTTTGGATCAATATCCGCTTCGTTCCTCGCATCCGTAAATAAAATATTTTTCTTCAAAATGTTTGCTGCATATGCATGATTTTTCTTCGGAGTCCAATTTGGACGGTTAATTATTTTAAGCCATGAATTTCTGGTATCCGGGTCAGCAGGAAATCTAAATAATTGCCCAAGTGTGAGTTGGGTGATGGGTCGTATAACTAAAAAAATATATTCATATCGATACTACTTATCGATAACCTGATGCAGCCCTAGTGTAAAATAGATGAAAATTGTTATATATAATAACTCGTAGGGAATTGGCAAAAATAAACTTAAAATTAGGTCCTGTCGATGTAGAATAATTCACCTGTGAAATGAATATTTGTCCGGGTTTTTTCGTTGTGTTGTACCACAGTTATTCACTGACTTGTTCACCATGTTTCTTTATCAGTATTTTTCAAAATTATTCTATAATTTACTTGAAATCACAATTTTTCTGAGAGCCCAAATTGACAACGTGCCGACCAGATCAGACAGATTGTCAAACAACAAAAACAGATGAAAAAAGAGGTATACCCAATGAGTTTCTAAAATACTTAGTAACATAGAATATCATTGGGTATACCACCTCAAATCACGCTTCTCTTTCTACCACGCAGTGTTACTGATAGTGACATCTCGCTTGCTCAGGCCTTTGTTTCTCTATTGGTAACTTTATGAAAAAACCACATTACCATCCGTAAACTATCGACACTTTTTAACCGATTTCCAAAAAACGAGGAGGATATACGTTCGGCTGTGGATTTTTTTATTATTATAATTAGTAGGTACCTGCAATCTGCATACAGCATAATAGCACAATAGACATAACTACCAGTAGTTCGACTGCAAAGAAACGGACAGGTATCAATATATTCAATATCTGTCAAATTCGTCGGGTTTCACTAGGATTATGAACCAGTTCTAAGTCGGCTATAATTCTGTCTACTCTGATAATAGGGGGCAGAAGGCGTTGATAGTATTCCTGTGCGTCAACTAGATGGCGTTATTGAGAATAAACAGCGAAGCGTTGTTAGTATTCCTGGGCGTCAATAGATGGCGTTATTTTAATAATGTTTTTGAGTGTATATATTATGTATTACAGGATTTTTGAACATAAGAAATAACCAAAAACTTCTTGGAAATAACTTCGTTCCAACTTCCATTCGGGTGTCCCTTGACACCTTTCAAGTTTTGCTTTAAAAATAAATACTTCTTATGAAATAGAAATAGAGATTATCATAGACTTACATATACTATACAGGGTGTAACAAAAATAAGTAGTGACCGACCGAACTTTCGGTTTCGGTTTCCGGTTTCGGCCAGTTTCGGCCAAAAAATCTAGTTTCGGCCTTAGTTTCGGTTTCGGCCAAAATATAGCCAAAACTTTCGGCCACGCCGAAGTGTTTGTGAATTTTTGTGCGTCGTTCGGTAAACTTCCCAACGCGAGGCCCCGGCTCATTTCGCCACCGTCCATTTTATCGTGTTTTGAGGTTATATCTTGCAAAATAGTGCTATATAATTACTAAGTATTTATTTTGTTTTTATTAGTACTTCGTTTTATTTTCATCAAAAATTCTTATCGAATATTAGAGTTATGTATATTGTTGAATTTTAATTCTAAACGACAAACGCACGTTTATCCATATATATTATATATTATATATATATATATATATATATATATATATAAAACTCAAAGGTGACTGACTGACATAGTGATCCATCAACGCACAGCCCAAACCACTGGACGGATCGGGCTGAAATTTTGCATGCAGGTAGATGTTATGACGCAGGCATGCGCTAAGAAAGGATTTTGATAAATTCCAACCCCAAGGGGTTAAAATAGGGAATGAAAGTTTGTATATAATAATACTTCTTAACGCGAGCGAAGCCGCGGGTAAAAGCTCGTTTAATGTGCGACTATGAGATAATATAGCTTGCGAGATTTATCTAGTCAATCATCTCGCCTCATTCTTTTCCTTTTACCATGCGTTTTATTTATATTTAAAATAATTAACCTTTAACTATTGGACGCGCAGTCTCACAGACCGTTCCTACCCTGCGTAAGCTTCACACGTCTTGCGGCCCTCATTACACAAGTCGGCAAAAAAATATTTTTTTTCTTGTGCCTGTTACCTACTTAATGACTATTATGCGATCATTTGCATTGAAAATTAACCAGAAACATAAATTAAAAAAAAAAGTTTAATTTTATAGTCTAGGCGAAAATAAATAAAAATATAGGATTTTTTCAAAATTCTTAGAGACTAACGCTCGTCGTGACCAAGATAAAGAGGTTTGGGGGGATATCAGAGTTGGAACGGGAATTTTGCCGCTGGCACTTATTGTGCGTGTTTAATTTTTAGATAAATTATGAGTTTTATTACTTTAAAGTGTAAATATCTTCAAAAATGTGAAAAATGGACTTAAAAAGTTTTTGCTGTATTTGCGGAAATACTTGCACCGACAAATAAAAGGATTTATCAAGCCTTTGAAACAAATTTTAAACTCCCTATTAAAACCAGAAAAAATATATAGGTCCCACCACGTACTTATTAAAGAGGCATGCTACAGGCTATAATATTGGGAGTGTGCTCACCTAAATACAAAAAAAATTCAAATTTTGAACCTAATTTATCTATTTCTTCCTTTTAATTCTTATTTTAGTGAATGTTAGCTGTATTATATTTGAAATGAAATAAATAAATATATGTTATTCTTTTAACACTTACTAAAAATAAATAAAATACAACCTGCATAATACGTGGGAGAGCCATGCTTCGGCACGAATGGGCCGGCTCGACCGGAGAAATACCACGTTCTCACAGAAAATCACGCCGGATTTTAATGAAACTTTACAATAACATAGCTTATACATCAGAATAACACATAGGCTACAATTTTAACCGACTTTCAAAATGGGGGAGGTGTTATGTTCGTTTTCTTATATTCAACGATTACTCCGCCGTTTGTTAACCGATTTTCAAAATTTTTCTTTTGGTATATAGGGTATCATCCCAATTTGGTGTTATATTCACAAAAGTGGTGATCTGATGAAGGATCCATAAGTAATCCAGGGAACTCCTCAAAACTTATAGGGAAACATGTGGTGACTTCGGTTTCGTGAGAAGTATTCTAAGCATATGCTACCAACAAGTAAGATTTTGCACCGAGATATACCTGGTATACCGTGGTTCGGAAGGTGCTGAGAGAACTCCTGATTCTTTATAGATACAAGTTTGGGAGTTTCGGCGTTGTTTTAAGAACAGAAAGCATATGCTACTATGCAAATTACATTCATCATCATCATCATCACTACCATATTATACCATTTCATAGTCTTTCAGATCGAGACTCGAATTTGTCAAGCAATAATTAAAAAACATCTATACCTACCTAATATTATAAGCCTGAAGAGTATGTTTGCTTGAACGCGTCAATCTTAGGAACTACAGGTCCGATTTAAAAACTTATCTCAGTGTTAGATAGATCATTTATCGAGTAAGACTATAGGCTATATTATATTATCACGCTAAGACTATTACGACCGAAGAAACTAGGAAAATGTGGGAAAAACGGGGGAAATATTTTTTATGGGAAAATGTACGGTTTCTGTAAAATTCCTAATTTACGCGGGCGAAGCCGCGCGGGACATCTAGTTAATAATAATTTATTTTAAGAATCATCACAAAAAGTAAAAAATCCAATGGCACTTTTCTATGTAAGTATTAACAATTTTACAACAGTGAACAGTAAATTTTTAAGAGTAAGTATATGGGCAAATAGCCTATAGACGGCCCCAAATTACATTAAAAAACAGTAAATTTCAGTAAATATTCGTTATTTTAAACGTGTTCTCAAGTTTCGGTTTCGGTTTCGGCCGAAACTGCGAGTAAGGCCGAAAGTTCGGTTTCGGTTTCGGCTGAAAAATCAGTTTCGGTCGGACACTAAAAAAAAGTGATAATAATACTTTAGGGTTAGGGTGTGTACGTGTTCCTTACAGAAAGTTCACTGTGAAAGTAACAGCGCTGAAAGACCAATTTTTTTTTTTCACTTTTGTATGGGAAAATTCGTGACGCTCGGGCCCTTGCCCATACAAAAGTGAAAAAAAAAATCGTCTTTCAGAGCTGCTACTTTCACAGTGAACTCTCTACAAGGAACACGTGCACACCCTAAAGTATTATCAATTATTTTTGTTACACACTGTATACATGGAGATTATAATATTTGTGTTCATACTCGTAGGTCTACCAGAATCTGATGGCCAATTTTGACACCAGATTTTCAAAAAATATCCTTGATCATTGGATAAATTTATTTATTTATATGTTTCACACACAGAATCAGTCGCTATACGGGAAAATAAAACCGGCCAAGTGCGAGTTGGACTCGCCCATGAAGGGTGTCCAAGCAGCAATAAGGTTTATTTTTATGAAATTAAGAGGTTTTTTGATTTTTTCATCTGATGATTGATTTCATGAAACTTAAATTAAGGTTTACCATTCATGACTGTATAAAAAAAAACTACTGGCTAGATCTCGTTGGAACCAATTTTCGTTGGTAGTTTTTGTAGTAATGTACATCATATAATTTTTTTAGACTTATCATGCCCCTACTTTAGAAGTTAGAGGGGGGGGGGGACACATTTTACCACTTTAGAAGAGTCTCTCTCGCAAACTATTCCGGTTAGAAAAAAATGATATTAAAAACCTCAATATGATTTTTGAAGACCTATCCATAGATACCCCACACGCATAGGTTAGATATTTTTTTTTGTTTCAGTTGTATCTATTATTATACCCCTAAAATTATTAAGAATTTTTCCATTTTTGTATCAAAATCTTATGCGGTTCACAGACTACATCTACTTACCAAGTTTCAATAGTATAGCTTTTATAGTCGCGGAGGAAAGTGGCTCTGACATACAGACGGGCAGACAGACAGACAGACATGACGAATCTATAAGGGTTCCGTTTTTTGCTATTTGTTATTACTAAGACTTCGTTGTCTGTCCATTATTACTAAGACTTCGTTGTCTGTCCGTCTGTCTGTCCGTCTATCTGTCTCCAGGCTGTATCTCAGAACTGTTATAGGTAGAGTTCTGAAGTTTTCACGCATTGTGTATATCTGTTGCCGCTTTAACAACAAATAGGGAGTGCCTCCGCTGCCGGCGCCGGCTACCAAAAATATCAGTAATGGGAACCGGCGGTAGTAACTGCCGGCAGCCGAGATATAAAACAACGGCTACCGACGCTGGCACTCAAAATGGGAACCGGAGAAAATGTGTAAAATGGTCCTAATGCCCGTAACCAAATTTTAAAAATAAATAATTAGATATAGTCTCAAATACTTATTCGATTTCATAACCGACTTCCAAAGGTTGGAGGTTATAATATGCTGTGGCTGTGGATATTTTAGTTTTTTGTGATGCATTTTCATCTACCTTAGCTTTACTACATTTTTCCAACTACCAAAAAGTAAGATTTTGCACCACAGTATACCTACCCCGTGGTTACGAGTACATACTTTCGAAGGTACTAAACAGAACTTTGGACTATTATACGTGTTAGAGAGTTTCAGCGTTGTTTAAAGAAGCAAAAGTACGTCTTATAATAATATCGACGGGTGAAAGCAGAAGTGGCGTATCTCGAAAAACCCAACTTTACAGTAGAGCCAAAAAACTTTTTTAAAAATTCATAACTTCTATATTTATCAACATAGAACGTTAAAAATTGGAACGTATTTATATTAATCTGAGGCCTATACGATGAGTTTGTTTAAATTCTTCTAAAGTTGATATTTCATTGATTTTTAACAAGTTACGACAAAATATTTTTCTATTTTATGCAGCAGAAATGTTGTATCTTTGAGAGGAAATGTATAGACAACTTAAAAAAGCAATTTTTTTGAGCGACGGATATGTCGTATCTCAAATATAACATGCCCCTACAAATTTCATTTCGCCGTATCTCGTTTAGTTAATTAAATTGCATTACAACTTTTGGTTTAAGTGCAAAATCGGCGACAGACGTTGTTAAAATGGAATGCTGTATCTTAAAGTGAATGAATTATTTGTTTTAAAAGAATGTCATTATAACATATCATAAGAAATAAAACGATTATTTACTGTTATTTGTTTATAATATAAGAAAATAAAAAGGGGAATTTTACATGTGTGCAGCAGAAAATTACGTGAAAAACGCACGGTGGAAGACTGCCACTCATTAAGGTGATGAGTGGCAGTTTCCACTGTGAAGAATGATGGCGAAAAGTTGCAGGAGCACTCCCTGTGATACAGCCGATAGAGGAATCAGAATGCAGCTACATCTCGGCGTAATTCAACAATTCTAGCAGCTCTTCGTTGGATACGATCCAAAGGGAGTAGTTGGTATTTGGCGCCCCTGTCCAGAGATGAGAAGAGTATTCCATATAAGGCCGAACCTGCGCCTTGTAGAGTTGTAGACGTTAGCCCGGACTGGAATACTGTCTCGCTCTGTTAAAAACACCTAGCTTTTTCGAGGTTAGTTTGGCTTCACCCTCTAGATGACACCGGAACTGGACTTAGCTCGATATGTTTACGCCAAGTATTTCAATGCGGGGGGAGATTGTTAAAGAGGTACCTTGAAAACGAGGCGATATAATATGGCTATTGGTGACTTTTTAGTGGTGAACGCGTAAACTTGTATCTTGGCGGGGTTGAATTGGAATAAGTAACGTCGAACCTATTTAGAGACATTCTCCTGTGAAAACGGAGGTTATAACGATTGGTCTGTAGTTGGAAGGATATGAGCGGTCACCTATTTTGGGGATCGGGTACACCAAAGCTGTCTTGCAAGAAGCCGAGATAATGCCAGAAGTGTAGGAGAAACGAAAAAGACGTGTTAAGACCGGAGCCAACTCTGGAGCACACTTTTCAACACAATAAAAGCCGGCCCACTCTGTTTTCTACGAGGACGGGTTGGGGTGCTTAGAGAGGAGGAAGGTCGAGTGTGGTGTCCCACAAGGTTCGCGTCTGGATGTTTCTTGCTTCGACTGGGTTCTGCGGTGTGCTCTTCTCTCGGGCATGGTGCTCGTCAGTTACTGCGACCACACCTATGTCTTATTCCGAGAGAAGACCTTCGAGGAGGCTGTGCGGCTGGCTGAGGTGGGAGCATCCCTCATTGTCAGCCGCATAGAGTGGCTTGGGCTCCGGGTACGCCTAAGCAAGCCCGAAACCCTACTCTTCCGCGGACCCGGGAGGAGAGGTCCCCCACCCGGAGCACATCTCCTTATCGGAGAGATGGAGGTCAGGATGAAATACGCTTAAATGTCTTGGACTCATCCTGGACGGGAGGTGGACCTTCGGCCCACATTTCCAACAGTTGGGACCGAAGGTCGTGAGGGCGGCGTCATCGCTGGGCCGGCCTCTGCCTAATATAGGAGGGCCCAGCAAAGCCTGCAAGCGGCTATACTCCGGAGTCTGTCGGAGTATAGCCCTTTACGGTGCCTCAATTTGGGCAGATTCCCTCACCGCTCGTAAGAATATATGAGAGGCCCAGCTGCGAAGAGCGCAGCGGGTCTTTGCGGTGAGGGTCCTGGGCGGCTGCCACTGCCCTGGTAGAAAACCCGGCGTGGGAGCTTGTTGCGACGGTCTCTGCCGAGTTGCACCTCCTCGTTTCAGAGAGGTCACGGGGCGAAGACCTACATTGGGAGGAGCTCCGGCGGGTCCGAAAGCTGGAATAGCAGTGGCTGTTGAGGAGGTGGGGTGAGGGCCTGGCACAGGCCCAGTACGGTTAACGTACTGCTCAAGGTCTGCATCCAGTTCTTGCGGCGCCGCAAGAGAAAACCCCTCACCTTCCGCCTTGCGCAGGTACTCACTGGACACGGATGTTTCGGTGCGTACTTGTGTAATGTCGCCAACGTCAGCCTGCCATGAGTGCGGTGCTGCGGAGGACACGGCCCGGTAGGGGACTCCGGGTCAGAATGGGAACCTGACCAACTTAGCTAGTCCTGGCGCCGAGGGTAATGCTTCAGTTTTTTATTATACGTGGGAGAGCCATGCTTCGGCACGAATGGGCCGGCTCGACCGGAGAAATACCACGTTCTCACAGAAAACCGGCGTGAAACAGCGCTTGCGCTGTGTTTCGCCGAGTGAGTGAGTTTACCGGAGGCCCAATTCCCTTCCCTATCCTCCCCTATTCCCTTCCCTTCCCATCCCTACCCTCCCCTATTACCCTATTCCCTCTTAAAGGGCCGGCAACGCACCTGCAGCTCTTCTGATGCTGCGAGTGTCCATGGGCGACGGAAGTTGCTTTCTATCAGGTGACCCGTTTGCTCGTTTGCCCCCTTCTTTCATAAAAAAAAAGTTTGCCAAAGCGTTCCCTTATTTTGGAGGAAGTCCGGTCGTGGAGGGAGT
Source organism: Aricia agestis (assembly GCF_905147365.1). Taxonomy (NCBI): domain Eukaryota; kingdom Metazoa; phylum Arthropoda; class Insecta; order Lepidoptera; family Lycaenidae; genus Aricia; species Aricia agestis. The sequence continues at coordinate 27,271,591 of NC_056406.1, read as the reverse complement.
CCTGTGTTAGACATATCCAGGACATCCCTCCGTATACGGCTGAAGACAAACCGCAGGTGGTTTTAGTGGGTAATAGTCCCACATACCCCCGGGGTGCTTCAGCTTAACTGAGGTACATCCCCAACCCGGGGCACCCATGATGGGTTGCCCTGCCCATCAAAAAAAGGCCCACTCTGCTTTCACTACACTTGATTAAGCTTCATTTATGACACGAATAAACGTGCATTGATACAATAGTGTTAAGAATACAGCAACAAACTCGTTTTCTCAAATTGACGCTCGCGCATCAACTAAAAGGCGTTAAGAACGGCGTATAGGGAGCGCTGGCGAAGGTATCATAGACGGGCAGGAGAAAGATGAAATGGCGTTACTTATCTCTGTACACATAACTCAACTATATTCGTTGGTTGTAAGTATAGGTTTAAGATTAAAATGATGTGTTTAAAATGTAATAACTTCTTCATACCTATGAAATAAATATGAAATAAATTGTCGTATCTATAAAAGTACACAACATTTCCCGCAGCGAAATTGTCGTATCCTTGAGAATGTTGTATTTTAGGTGACAGAAATGTCGTAACTCATTCAAATCAAACTCGAGCGTTAAAAAACCTGTGTCGTATCTTTTTCGAATTTCTCACGCATTGCCGTATCTATTTTTTATCCAAAAATTGCAGTTTTTCGTCTAGTTACGACAATTTTTTTAAGGTCTGTGCTAAAAGGCGGGAAAAATCCATGGTCGTATTTTTACTAGAATTTATCGTAGAAAGACGAGCTATATAGACCATTCGACGCAGAATTTTTTATACAACAATCAATTAAAAAGTGATTTTGGCCAAAATTCAAGTTACGCCACTTCCGCTTTCACCCGTCGATATTAGGTTGGGGAAAAAGTTTCTTCGCATTTTATATAAAAATTCAAAAAGTTTTTTTATAAAGTTTATGTACAACTGACTAAAGTAAATAGGTGTCGTTTTGTTCGATAACTTTTTGCCATCTTGTTGGTAGGGACATGATCCCATTGCTATAAAAATTTTGGGGTTTCTGATGAAAAAACTGCGACAAGTGGTTTTGGCAGTCCTCTTGTGATGTCAACCTGACACTGCCTAAAGAATACTGCAGCGACCGAAACAGGTGGAAATCTGAAGGTGCAAGTTCAGGACTATACAGCGGATGCATTAACACCTCCCAGCCAAACTCCCGTAATTTTTGCTGAGTGGCTAAAATGGTGAAAAACCACACCCCTTCTGTTGATTTTATTCCGGCCGCTTTCTCTCAACTTCTTGCTTTAATCTCATCAGTTGTTAGCAGTACAGTTCAGAATCGATGGTCCTGCCTGGCAGTAACAGCTCATAACGAATAATACCCTTCCATTCCCACCACACACACAGCATGACCTTGTTGCGAGTTAACCCGAGTTTCGCCACAGTCTATGAAGCCTGACCGGCCTTTGACTACGATCTTTTTCGCACGTTCTTGTCGTACGTGATCCACTTTTCATCACCTTCTTCAAAAATGGTTCGGTTTTATTACGTCGTAATAAATAATCACAAATGAGTACACGGTTCATTAGGTTTCTTTCAGTGAGCTCATGAGGCACCCAAATACCCAGCTTTTTTCAAATGCGCCAAAACCGTTTTGTTGTCAATCCTCAGTTCTTCAGCTACATCGTAACTGAAGAACTGGGGATTGACCAAAAATAGGCTAAAAATTGTGTTTTTTGTATGGGAGCCCTTATATGTACCGTTAATTTTTTATTTTATTTTAATATTATTATTAAATATTAACGTACACGTATAACAAAAGAATGTGTGAAAATTTCAAGTGCCTACCTCTTGCCATTATTGATATAGAGCGAAAAAGCCGAAAATATTATATTTGTTGTATGGGAGCCCCTCGTAAATATTAATCTATAATACTAATATTATAATTGGGAAGAGTTTGTTTGTTTGTTTGTTTGAACGCGCTAATCTCAGGAACTACTGGTCCGATTTGAAAAATTCTTTCAGTGTTAGATAGCCCATTTATCGAAGAAGGCTATAGGCTATATTTTCTCGCGCTGATATTAACAGGAGCGAAGAAATAGAGGAAAGTGTAGAAAAAACGGGGGGAAATTATTTGAAAGGGCTTATTCGAACGCGCTAATCTCAGAAACTACTAGTGCGATTTGAAAAATTATTTCAGTGTTAGATAGCCTACTTATCGATTATTATAAAACTTAATTACATTGTCTTTCCCGAGCCCGTGTTGCAGACCGTGGGAAAATTGCCGCTTTTATCTGTCCATTGTAAATATTTGTCCAGTGTTTATATTTCATGTATGTGTTTGTTGTTATGTTTACAAGATATACTTATAAGTTATAAGAGAGTGCCGTTTGTGGGATCACAGACTGACAGGGGGCCACGGAAGATCAGGCGCCACGGCTTGCCGCGGTCGATGCCTGAGTGGATTACCCCTTTAAACATGCGGTGTGTGCATTGCACAGTCATAGCCGAGTTTAATTTTAAGTAGGTAGTTAAATGTTGTATGCGTCATGTCAATTTACTTGAATTCCTTGTTTTATTGTTATTTAACTCTGGCTGTGTTCTGTCCCTTTCACATGTTTAATAAAGTTATTTTTATTTTTTTTTTTTATCGAGAAAGGCTATAGGCTATATTTTATCACGCTAAGACTAATAGGAGCGAAGAAGGAATGTGTGGAAAAAACGGGGGAAATTATTTGAAAGGGTTTACCTCACGAACTACTGGACCATTTTTCTGTTATTTGGCACAGATAAGAAGTAGACCACGTGAAGGATCATAGGCTATTTTTTGTGGACTAATTTGTTTGTGAAATATATAATTTACGCGGGCGAAGCTGCGCGGAACGTCATATTTCACGTGGTCACGACATCACGCGTAAACGGCCATTTTGCTGAAATTTGGTAACTATAAAGATACTTTCAGTCCCGAAAAAGAACATAGGATACATTTTGTCCCGGAAAAAATTACGGTTACTGCACAATATACTTTTATGATTTGCGCGTAAATTATTCAAGCTGTTTTGATGGAATTTGGTATGGAGATACTTTGAGTCTCGGGAAAGGACAAGGAATATTAATTTTGTCTCGGAAAATGTACGGTTCCCGCACAATAAACTTTTATGATTATCGCCTAAACTATTCAATCTATTTTGATGAAATTTGGTATGGCAATACTTTCAGTCTCGGGAAAGGACAAGGGAGACTTTTTATCCCGGAAAATATACGGTTCCCGCACGATAAACTTTTATGATTCTCGCCTAAACTATTTAATAATCTATTTCGTTGGGCATGGAGATTGGTGATAGGGCTGGACTAATTTGAATCTGGGACAATGAATGTTTTTTGTCCCGGAAAAATGTGCGGTCCCCACACAATATACTTTTCTGATTTTCGCGTAAACGACTCAATCACTGTACGGGAACAACTATATAATAAAGTCCACGCGGACGAAGTCGCGGGCAAAAGCTAGTTTGTTTATAATTGTAAAAATCACGTCTTGTAGGTGAAAGTAATAATTTCATCAGTATTATAACTAGGTGGAAAGAAAACAAGTTATGTAATTATAGGTAAAACGGCGTAATTTTATTAATTATATCTTGAAATTGACGAGGGCTTAAAAGATAAACAATATTAATTATGTAACACTACTAGAAGATAGACTAAAATAAAATTTAAACACAAAATCTGACGAATCACTGAAAAATAATAGCGCCTATTAGGTAATGACTAATTACGTAATAATAATCACAATAAACAATAATATCAGTTGAGTAGGAAGATTATTTATAATTTAATAGAAAGTAATAACTAATAATAATAATTTACTTATGACGTCATCTTTTAAAAAAGTTTAGTACAGTAGGATGACAACTTTACCTTACAAAATAAATAATTATTATATTGTAAGTAGGTACATAATAATCTTATATATAAAAATGGATTTCCAAATGTATTAGTCGCGCTAAAACTCGAAAACGGCTGATTTTAGTCTTAAAATATTCGTAGAAGTTCAGGGAAGGTTTTAAGGTGACACGAAGTTCACCGGGACAGCTAGTAATATTATAGTTCATACGTAAGCCATGATATTATTATAATAGAAATTTAAGTAGGTAAACAGTAAGAAACATAATACTTTACTAATTGTCTAAAGCAGAGAGTCTTTGGTTGGGGTGACTATTCGTAAGGCCAGTTACCTTTAGAACGTCTTGTACTACGAGTATTATCAGCTATTCTGTGCTTTAGACCAAAATATAAGTAAGTATATATTCTATTACCGTTAGACTGCAGAATACGTTCATGTTCACATTAACTAGATAATCTGCAGATTGCCTGATACCATCTGGTAAAGTGTGAAATTTAAATCAAAAAGCTAACTTTTGCACTTTACCTAGTTAGTTTGCATAGTAACGAATGGTACATCGTTAAATTGCGGAAGACAGTGAACTAAACATATTTTTTGTTACGCTCCTTCGCTGGGAGTTGGGACTACGCCCCTCTGTTCCTATTCCTATGTTCGATGATTAATTGATCCGTTATATTTTATCAGTGGAGTAACATTGTAGCTTTAAAATTGGATATTTCATTCCTTTCTTGTTTTTTATGGCGCTTTGGCTATACTGGCTATACAGGGTGTAACAAAACTAAGTGAATAATACTTAAGGGTGTGTATGGGTCCCCTATATAAAGTTCACTGTAAAAGTAACGCTGTCACAGCGCTGAAAGAGTAACTTTTTTTCACCTTTGTATGGAAAAATTCGTGACATACAAAACAAATTAAATTTTGCTCTTTCAGCGCTGCTAATTTCACAGCGAAGTGTATACAAATTATAACGTGTAACAAAACTAAGTGATAATAGCTTAGGGCGGCTAAGGCTTCTTACAGACGAACGGCACGTGTCGGCGGCAGTCGACGGCAGTCGACGGCAGCCGACGGCAGCCGTTGACAGTTTATGACGCTTGCAGGACGCCTACCACGACCTTTCCTAAAACTATCATGTTTTCAGAACACTTTGTTGTAAGATTACAATAACATTACCGTACTCACTTTTTAAATATAATTTTACTAAAAACCAGTAAAAAATGCAAAATATAGTTAAATCTGATGTGAAATATAACTTTTTAAGATCGCTAGCTTGACGTTAAAGTAATATATTGCTTATCTGTCAAACGGTGTCGCTTAGTAGAGGTGGTGGTAGGCCCCCCCAGTTGTGACATACCGCCTAAAGATATGCGGCCAGGTCGGTATCATACGCAACAGACGTCTTGCATCAAACGGATATTTTTTTCACAGTACGTCCGTTGAATCGGCAGCGTACGAATTACCGACTAGCCTAGTAAATGAATGCTCAAAAGGAGTGTGTGAATGGAAAAGTCGAAAGCAGAAATTTTGGCTTAGGAACTTTGTTTGGACTTTGAAGACAAACATCGAATCGAAAACGAGTAATCCGTACGCTGCCGATATAGTGGACGGACTGTAGAAAAATTATCCGTTTGATGCGAGACGTTTCTTGCGTACGATACCGACCTGTGAACGCTTACCTTTACGCGGTACGTCACAACTGCAAGCGTGATAAACTGTCGACGGCTACCGTCGACTGCCGCCGACACGTGCCGTCGTCTGCCGTCGACTGCCGCCGACGTGTGTCGCCGACACGTGCCGTTCGTCTGTAAGCGCTCTTAGGGTATGCATGTGACCCTAATATAGAGTTCACCGTCAAAATAGCAACGCTAAAAGAGCAAAATTGTTTTTGTGATTTGTATGAGCAAAGCGCCCCCGCGTCATGAATTTTTCCATACAAAAGTTAGAAAAAAGTTGCTCTATCAGTGCTGCCACTTTCAAAGTGAACTCTATGTAGGGGACCCACATACCCCAAAAGTGTTATCACTAAGTTTTGTAACAACCTATATAAGGTGTACATATTACACACCCTTAAGACGTATTATTATTTATCACTTACTTTTGTTACACTTTGTATAACCATGACTTGACAACTTAGTGATAACACTTTTGGGGTATGTGGGTCCCCTACATAGAGTTCACTTTGAAAGTGGCAGCACTGATAGAGCAACTTTTTTCTAACTTTTGTATGGAAAAATTCATGACGCGGGGGCGCTTTGCTCATACAAATCACAAAAACAATTTTGCTCTTTTAGCGTTGCTATTTTGACGGTGAACTCTATATTAGGGTCACATGCATACCCTAAGAGCGCTTACAGACGAACGGCACGTGTCGGCGACACACGTCGGCGGCAGTCGACGGCAGACGACGGCACGTGTCGGCGGCAGTCGACGGTAGCCGTCGACAGTTTATCACGCTTGCAGTTGTGACGTACCGCGTAAAGGTAAGCGTTCACAGGTCGGTATCGTACGCAAGAAACGTCTCGCATCAAACTGATAATTTTTCTACAGTCCGTCCACTATATCGGCAGCGTACGGATTACTCGTTTTCGATTCGATGTTTGTCTTCAAAGTCCAAACAAAGTTCCTAAGCCAAAATTTCTGCTTTCGACTTTTCCATTCACACACTCCTTTTGAGCATTCATTTACTAGGCTAGTCGGTAATTCGTACGCTGCCGATTCAACGGACGTACTGTGAAAAAAATATCCGTTTGATGCAAGACGTCTGTTGCGTATGATACCGACCTGGCCGCATATCTTTAGGCGGTATGTCACAACTGGGGGGGCCTACCACCACCTCTACTAAGCGACACCGTTTGACAGATAAGCAATATATTACTTTAACGTCAAGCTAGCGATCTTAAAAAGTTATATTTCACATCAGATTTAACTATATTTTGCATTTTTTACTGGTTTTTAGTAAAATTATATTTAAAAAGTGAGTACGGTAATGTTATTGTAATCTTACAACAAAGTGTTCTGAAAACATGATAGTTTTAGGAAAGGTCGTGGTAGGCGTCCTGCAAGCGTCATAAACTGTCAACGGCTGCCGTCGGCTGCCGTCGACTGCCGTCGACTGCCGCCGACACGTGCCGTTCGTCTGTAAGAAGCCTTAGCCGCCCTAAGCTATTATCACTTAGTTTTGTTACACGTTATAATTTGTATACACTTCGCTGTGAAATTAGCAGCGCTGAAAGAGCAAAATTTAATTTGTTTTGTATGTCACGAATTTTTCCATACAAAGGTGAAAAAAAGTTACTCTTTCAGCGCTGTGACAGCGTTACTTTTACAGTGAACTTTATATAGGGGACCCATACACACCCTTAAGTATTATTCACTTAGTTTTGTTACACCCTGTATAGCCAGTATAGCCAAAGCGCCATAAAAAACAAGAAAGGAATGAAATATCCAATTTTAAAGCTACAATGTTACTCCACTGATAAAATATAACGGATCAATTAATCATCGAACATAGGAATAGGAACAGAGGGGCGTAGTCCCAACTCCCAGCGAAGGAGCGTAACAAAAAATATGTTTAGTTCACTGTCTTCCGCAATTTAACGATGTACCATTCGTTACTATGCAAACTAACTAGGTAAAGTGCAAAAGTTAGCTTTTTGATTTAAATTTCACACTTTACCAGATGGTATCAGGCAATCTGCAGATTATCTAGTTAATGTGAACATGAACGTATTCTGCAGTCTAACGGTAATAGAATATATACTTACTTATATTTTGGTCTAAAGCACAGAATAGCTGATAATACTCGTAGTACAAGACGTTCTAAAGGTAACTGGCCTTACGAATAGTCACCCCAACCAAAGACTCTCTGCTTTAGACAATTAGTAAAGTATTATGTTTCTTACTGTTTACCTACTTAAATTTCTATTATAATAATATCATGGCTTACGTATGAATTATAATATTACTAGCTGTCCCGGTGAACTTCGTGTTACCTTAAAACCTTCCCTGAACTTCTACGAATATTTTAAGACTAAAATCAGCCGTTTTCGAGTTTTAGCGCGACTAATACATTTGGAAATCCATTTTTATATATAAGATTATTATGTACCTGCTTACAATATAATAATTTTATCAGTGGAGTTTTACCTGAAACTTAATACTTATTATTCCTTTGTTTATGTCCAAAAATTATATTTAAAGAATTCCTTACAACTAAATTACATTTGTAATTCAAACAAGTACCTGTTTTATGCAATTTACCGTATGCATGGTCGTTATACAGAAGATTACCTAGGTAATCTGTAGATTATCTCGTTAATGTAAGAATATAATAAACTTTTTGCACTTAAACTGACTCACCCAGTTAATCTGTAGAATACCTTGTTAATCTGCAGTCTAACTGGTTTACGCGCATTAGCGGTAACATATCTATTACTTATTATTTATTATTTATAACAAAGCCCTTATTCTGATGTAGGCGGTGAATAAAAATATGTAAGTACCTATATTAAACATAAAAAAATATTATAATTAAGAATAGAATATTTTAATTTCTAGATAAGTACCAATAAATATTCCTAACATAAACCTTTTTAGGGTTCCGTATCCAAAGGGTAAAAACGAGACCCTATTACTAAGACTTCTATGTCTGTCCGTCTGTTTGTTTGTCTCCAGACTGTAACTCAGAAACGGTAATAAGTAGCTAGAGAGTTGAAATTTCTACAGATTATGTATTTCTGTTGCCGATATAGAAACAAATACCAAAAACAAAATAAATTAAATATTTACCTAAAAGGGGCTCTCATACAACAAAGGTGATTTTCTTGCAATTTCTTGCTCGATATCAATGATGGCAACAAGTAGGCACCTGAAATATTCACAAAATACTCAATTACTGTATAATTAATAATTATAGGTACTTTAATAATAAATAATAAAATTTAAATATAAGAAATAATTATGGGTGCCTCCCGTACAAGAAGCACAATTTTTAAGTATTTTTATTCTATAGGTAACGGTAGATACGGAACCCTTCGTGCGCGAGTCCAACTCGCACTTGGCCGATTTTTTAAATAACGATACTTCCAATCATACATCTAACATCGACACACTTTATTATAATTTTAAAATACAAAATATTATTGTTTAATTTCTAACTTAAGTAATTATTTTTATCAATATGTAAAATAAGTCAGCACAAAATCGATCCAAGAGTATCTAAGCAGTTACAATATTGTGAATGTATTTATGTTTAAAAATTATGTTATATTCAAATTCAAATACCTACAGTAAATGGTTCGATTAATATTATCATGATGATTGATGATTCATTCGATTGATAAATATGAAGAGCTCTAAAGAACTCTTAATGACTGCAATCTACGGACCACGGTCCAATGCGAGACACGTGTCTGGCTGGATACACCTGCCAGACTGGCAAAACTTTGGCCACATTACACAATTAAAAATACCAATTGGTCACAAAACATGTAGGTAGCTAATACAAATTAAGCTACATACAGCCCCTAGCCAATTTCGCTTCTTTATACAGAGTGTGACAAAACCTACAGTAGGTTGAGTACGTGTTCCTCGTAGAGAGTTCTCTGTGACAGTAGCAGCGCTGAAAGACCGACTTTTTTTTCACTTTTGTATGCAGAAACTCGTGACGCCGCACTGGGACGCTTGTCCATGAGTCGAAACTCGAATGTCGACTTTATTTTAACGAACGCTTATGACTTATGTCAATTTCATACATTTTGATCGGCGATTCTATAAAAAAGCTATAAAGAAAACGTCTTGGCTAAAGGGTCTGTATTAAGTAAACATCCAACTAATTACATACTTTTCTTATCAACTATTTATTACATAACTTAACTTAATTTGAGATTTAAACATAATAATTCTGCATTTTATGTAGTACGTAAGAAAAAATATACAATGAAGAATCATAAATTAATAATATTGAAGTCTCATAAAATAATTCCATAACTAGGTATTAACTAACACTCACCTCACGCCATATTATTATGCCATTATAGAAAAAAATAACAAATAGCATAATGTAATCTCAGTTGGCTTCAGTACCAAAAAAATATTCAATTTCTAAACATAATATTTACATTCACTCAGTATTCAGCATTCAGCGGCTCCTACACACCAACAACAACAAGCGAACATGCGCGCACGACCACAACATTGACCTCCCTGTTCAAGCAGGCAACTACTTTGTGTAGGCACAGATGAATGTATCTTCACAGTTCACGGGTACAGTCGGGTACAGACCTAACCCGTACAACATAACTTTAGACTTTATTGCCATAGAAATAGGATCTAAATGACAACGGCCCTTATGATCTACTGGAGTCTTCCAGAAGGTTCTACTCGACGTAGAGTTCGAAGCGCGCGCGGCCGACGCGGCTCGACTTGTCGTACACGATGTCGCGCGTCCAGATGCGACATTCCACGTTGATCACCACACCACCTGAAAACGTTTCCATAAATTAAGTTCTTACGAATCTATCGAACAGGGTTAACGCGATAATTTCTTATCTCATGAATTAGACGTCCGCAGAACGTATGAAGCCACATTTTAGCAGGACGTCCATTGTAGAACATAGATTTATACCACTTTATTATGACCGCGAGGAGGAGGAGGAGGAGGATAGGTCGTAGTGGCATATCCTGTAGAACGCATACGTTCTAATGAAAGGATCTGCCATGTAGGTACTATCAGAGAAGGCATTCATAGGCAGATGGCAAACCTATTTAATTTGGTCGCTTTTATATCAAACCCAGGTCACAACTTACATTGAATCGACATAACTCGACCAAGATGGTACCTAAATAATCACTTCAGTCCACGCTAGACATCGGATACTCACGGCGCGGATTCTCGAAGAACACAGCCAGCAGCGGCGCGGGGGTGAGGTCGGGGAGGTGGCGGGTGTTGCGGGGGATGCGGTCGGCGGTGTGCAGGCGGTTGGTGGGGAAGCCGGGGGGCAGCGCGCCCGGGATGTACTGGATGGGCCCGATGTTCTCCTCGTCCGAGCTGAACTCGCCGTTGCAGGACACCCACACGTAGTCGCCGTAGCGGTGCGCGGGGTATTGTTGCTGGGAAGGCATAAAACAGAATATTACCCGAGTACTGACATGGCATCATATTGTTACATATGTTTGGTCTAATCATTCGTGAACTCGTGATATTACGGTACGTGGGTGGACTATGGAGGGCCACGCTATCGAATAATCACTTATATTATATAGGTATTTTGCTCATATTCCGCAATATTTTGTTTTTGCGTCGCACAAAATCACTATTTATTTAACTTTAACTTTACTTATAGCTCTTCCAAATGGCCGTACAAGAAGGCCGTATAGCCTCCAAACGAAGCAATATGATATTCTGTCGTTCATAATATCAAAATTCTAAAAATAATTTGGTACAAAATTACAAAATATTAGTTTTGAATATCCTCACCATGGCCATCTTAAGGTAGTTGGGCATGTCCTGCGGGATCGCCATGGGCACCGACACGTTGTACGGCTCCGGGACCCAGTAGTGGATCTGTATATTATGAGAATTAACTATTTAATTAACTATTTAACATTGCAAAAAAGCTTGTGGAGAGCCGGAAAGGTTTTTTTTAAATATATGCTTTGACAGTCTTTAAATTATAAACACATTGTTTGCCCATTATTAATTGTTAAAAAATCCATCGGCCTTCAAAGTACTTACGTTGTTCAGTCTAAGAAAGACGCAGGGCTTGCCGAGGCCAAAGCCGTAGAAGTTGTCGGCATTGCAGGGCGCCCACATGTTGAGCGCGCGCTCGCAGTTGGGCGCCGGCATCCGCTGGTCGTGGCGGTGGATGGAGCAGGGCGCGCGTGGCGGGTCATCCGGCACGGTGGTCTCATACGCTGAAATAGAGGAACATTACCATCGTACCATTCTGTTATTTCAGCTATAGGTATTCCTTGAAAGAACTCAAAGCGTTGCGGGAAGAAAACGCGTACGCGTGAGTTCGGCGCAGTTCTGCACCCGTTACTCAGCTTCCGATTTCTCGGAGCTCGCACGCGGAGTATTAATTATAGCCTTCCTCGATAGGGAAACATTTGCTATGATTTCAGGGTAAATGTCAATAGTTGATTTGAGGGGCCGTCGTTAACTTTTACGACTTGCGAAATGACCGGGTCGATATCCCATCACCCATGACCTATTACTGAAGATACATTCAGACGTCGTGACTCGTGATCACTAGTAGTATTGCTAGTGAGACCACATATGCCTGGCGGTAACGTCTTCTAGAGTCTTATAGGTAGAAAATTGAATGGTTTAGGAATCGTTCAACGGCTTTGGCATAGATCACGACGACTTTTAAAATCTCTAGCTAATTACAAAACAGGTTGGTACCGAGAAGGAAGTCGCTGATACGCTTGTACCAGACGTGCCAGCTGCCGGGGTCGCTGGCGCGGAAGTGGATCAGCGGCTGCTCATAGTTGTACTCGCTCGACTGCGGCCACACCTCCAACACTGGAAACGAACATGTTTATACGAAACTGTTGAACTATCAAAGAAGTTGATTCATATTTCATAGGCAGATGTTGGACGTAATTTATACGGAATGTCGACGATTAACATTGACTCGACATAACCAGATCAAATAGCGTAGGTCCGTCATCTGTTCATAAGTTAATTTCTATGATCCACCAATACCTATGCTTAGCATGGCCACCTAGGTTTCTTTCTACGGTAAAATAGACCACCAGATTAGTAAAGGAAGCCTGTGTTTTTTGATCTTCTGCGTTTCTATTGCGGCCCCACTAAGCATGTAACTACACCGTATGGATATAAGCTGCTTTTATATGCGGCGCGGCGGCGCGAACGCACAGTTTGGACTTTGGCGGCTACACCGCGAAATGACGGGCAAATATTATACTTATGTAAATAACAGCGCGACCGCGCCGCTATTTAAATAAATCGTTACATAGTACCTACCATAGTACATTATTTGCTTGTAATCTCGCGGTTTAGCCGCCAGACCGAGCGTTCAGGCACACGCATATATAAATCCAGCCTAAGTACATAATTCTCCTTGCCCTATATTAGGTATATTATGTCGATATAAGCAAAAGTCTTGGCACGGTGACTGGTTCAGAGATTTATCTGACAATGTTTGTCTTAGCTTATGGAGAATTGAGAGATGTTTCTTCTAGAGCGCTGTACATAATAATAGTAATTGTTACTTAAATATGAACAAAATTAATAATTCACATTCCTTTTAAACAAACATTACGAAACATAATACGACTTACCGACATATCGATAGGGCAGGAATAGGGCTAGCAGTAGCCCAGTAATGCCGCCTGTAAAGAAAATTAATAGACTATAGAAAATGTGCCTAAGTAGTAAGTACATAATTAGGGCATGGCGGTATTGGGAATTTTTGCAATACCGGTATAATACCGGTATTGATTTTTCAAAAACCGGTTTTCCGGTATTTTTACGGTATTTATCAAAAAAACGCTAAATCCCTTATAATTTAATCGAATAAACAAAAAAAACTTTAAAATCAACTTGTTTATTTAAAGTTTAACAGTGTTTTGTTCCTTACACTAAACAAATAACTAAAAAAATCTTCCCATAAGTATATTTAACCAACAATTTAAACATTAAAAAAGCGACTATCATCTCATCTTCTCATCTATTATTATGTATATAAAACTCAAAAGTGACTGACTGATTGACATAGTGATCTATCAACGCACAGCCCAAACCACTGGACGGATCGGGCTGAAATTTGGCATGCAGGTAGATGTTATAACGTAGCCATCTGCTAAGAAAGGATTTTGATAAATTCCAACCCCAAGGGGTTCAAATAGGGGATGAAAGTTTATATATAATAATACTTCTTAACGCAAGCGAAGCCGCGAGCAAAAGCTCGTTTACATATATAAGTTTCCAGTGATGGAATCCAGACAGACCCGGAGAAACTGGAAGCAGTTCAAAATTGGCCAACCCCTAAGAACAAAACCGAAGTGCGGGCATTCCTCGGCCTATGCTCATGCTGGCATTTTGTTAAGGGATTCTTGGAGATAGCCAAACCATTACATCGGCTGACATAAGATAAACGACAATTTAGTTGAGATGAGACTTCTGATGATTCTTTTCAGAAACTGAAGAAACATCTGTGTGAAACACCAATCTTGGAGTAACCACAAACTGAAGGTCAGTTTATAGTCAACACGGCTGCAAGCAACACGACCGTCGGAGGGGTGTTAGGTATCTCAAAAACAGGGTGAAAGAGAAGTTGTTATTGCATATTTAAGCAAATCATTATCTAAGCCCTCTGGCTTCTCTCTAGAAACAAGTGTGTGACAAGAAGGGAACTCTTGGCTGTCGTAAAGACGCTACAACATTTCAACAAATATCTCATCGGCAGACAGTTTTTACGGTGAACTGATCATGCAGCCTTGAAGTGGCTACTGCAATTCAAGAATCCTGAAGGTCCTGAAGACGTATGGGAATGCCGACGCACTTTCATGAAGGCCGTGTTCGGAAGGCTGCAAACATTGTGATAAGCAGGAATCTAACGAAGTAACATTAAAGTTAACGAGAACAAGTCCTTTGGGTCTCTGGGAGAATAATGCTATGAGGGAGGCTCAAGAAAGAAATGACGACCATCGGCACATCATCACATGGAAGAAAACTGGAGTGTACTGGGTGCAATGGGACAGTCTGATACTTCAAAACGGAATACTGTACCGAAAATGGGAGAAGACTAACGGCAGATAGTTCCATCTTCAGATAGGTGTCCCAAGAACGTGAGTATCAGATGTTCTTCATGAAATACACAGCATAAGAGTCAGCAGGTCTTTCTCTCCAAATCCTTCGAACCCTAGCACGTAACATTATTATAATAATAAGTGTGACTAAGAAATATGCCAACACAGGACTCACACACACACAGCAAAACTATTATTTTATTAGCAGTTGATTTTGAGTGTATTGGTATACTTTCAATTGTTTCATAAATCATAATATTGTGTTGAAAACACGTGTGCGTATACAAAAATACATAAAAGCTAAAATACCGAAAAACCGGTATTTTTCTCTTTAATACCTATATTTAAAAATGGTCTAAATGGTGCGGTATTACCGGTTTTCCGGTAATACCGATTACCGGTATCCATGCCCTATACATAATATTATCATGACTAGCTGTTGCTCGCAACTTCGTCCGCGTGAATGTATGTTATTATAATCGAGATTTATAAAATGGAACACCCTCTACGACTATTTTATTTCATCTACAGGGTGTAACAAAAATGAGTGCTAATACTTTAGGGTGTGTAGAGAGTTCACTGTGAAAGTAGCAGCGCTGAAAGACCAAAATTTTTTTGCACTTTTGTATGGGGATACTCGTGACGCTCGGACCCTTGCCCATACAAAAGTGAAACATTTTTTTCGTCTTTCAGAGCTGCTACTTTCACAGTGAACTCTCTACAAGGAACACGTACACACCCTAAAGTATTATCACTTATTTTTGTTACACACTGTATACCACACACGAAATTTTTAATTTACATCAAAGACCAAGGAAACTTGAACCAAAGATTAATAATATTCTGTTAAAAAATTTAAAAAAAAATCTGAAAGTGCTTTCTTGGGTACATCAAAGACATTTTTTTCTCCATGATGTTTGCGATGAATGATTTATTTTCCCATAGCGAATAGGTCTCGGAAAATATCGCTTCAGATATATATTTTCCGAGAAAACGTTTATGGATGAATTAGGTTTTCGAATCTTTTTGTGTGTTTTTCCTTCTTATTCGTATCTTAGGGTCAATTCAGACCGCAACACGACGAGGCTTTGTATGGATTTGACAGATTTTATTTGCGTGAGACGTCTTGCGAATCTGTCAAATCCATACAAATTTAGATATACATCTACGCGTCGCGTTGCGGACTGCGGTCTGAATCAACCCCTCTATACTTGCCGTTGGTAATTACGTAATATCAGAACGTTGTATACAAAAATTATACGGCTACGATTAAAACGTCACAATGAACAGACGAACTTTCTTGCTTGGTTCATGACCAGTTTCTGAGTTTTTTAACCGGAGTTTATCTTTTACTATTGCTTTTGATTGGTTAGCGTCAAAAAATTAACCAATCAACAACGCTAGTGAAAAGATAAACTCCTGTCAAAACACCTCAGAAACCCGGCAGCGGTCATTCAAACCAGATCAGTAATTAAGAAAAAAAAACAGAAAAAAAAACCAAAATAATATTATATTTCCTTTTTAACCATTATCGATCCGATTAATCGTTTTCAAAGTTAATCTCAGTATAACAAAATACAATATTGTGATTTCAAACACGTTATTTTTATAATCGAATTTAAATTAGCCTTATTGCAGGAACTGCAATTAAATCCAATAAAGCTAATCCTGAGTCTTGGACATCCTGCAAGCTGTATGGAAGCCAGACAATGTCAGTAACGAGCTTAGGTGCATGCTGAGCTTTCTGACAGGTAACGAATGCTCATCAAACTGTAATTTCTATGTATGTACTTTTGTGGGGACTAGGACAGATAGAGTAACTCTATCTGTCAGATAAGTTGTGGATAGCCTATCTGGCTATTATCAGTAAATTGTGAAACAGACCCTTAATGTTTTGCGCCTATAATAAGATAGCACAACGATCTAATTATTCAATTATTTAAAGATATCCTCATTCCTCAGTCTAGCATCTTACAGCTCAGTGAACTTTTTCCTCCTAATATTTGAATCGTGGGCCTCGCGTTCATCTAACGGCTAGCCCGATGCGGACTGCTACAATTATTGGGTTCTCACGAAAATAAAATGGCGGCACATTTGATCCTCGCGTTGTCCTCGTTGTTATTGTTGCATAACAGTCTAAGATATTTAAAGATTGCACTACATCATTTAATTCAAAGCAATAATATAAAAATATTATTAAAGTGAAGTTATAAAGAGCCTTAACCCTGATATTAAGGTATTAAGCTAGAAAAACGCCATAGGTACTATAATGTAGTCACATTACTAATTACTTAATAAATCAAAATATTCTCTTGGGATGGGGCAAGCCGGCATTGAGGGCATTTTCCTGTGCCCTATAATTGAATAAACACACAAAAGTTTAATAAACTTTTTACAAAATATGTAATCTTGCATATATCTATAAATTACGTTTTAGCAAGCAACACTCAGTAAGGGTCTGTTTCACCACTTCCAGATAAGTGCCGGATAGGCTATCCACCACTTAACTTGACAGAGTATGAAGAATCTGTCAAATAAGTTATGGATAGCCTAGCCGGCACTTTATCAGGAAGTGGTGAAACAGGCCCTAAGTCAATATTAAAATAATAACTTAAGAATATTAATATTGTGCTAATTGTATATTTTTTGCTAACTAACTCAAATTATTTATATTTAAAAAAAATACTAGTATTAATTCTGTTCATATTGCTAATAGTATTGTAGTATTACGGCAATGTCATGGTTTTTATTTCTTTGCTAATTAATCGCAAATTATCTTAAATTATAAGTAGCCTGTATGTTGCAAGCAAATACAAAAATTACTAATTTAATTCAAAGTAAAAAAAAACATTTTCACATAATTCTCACTTACCTAACACGATGAGCACGGCTACAACGATCGCTATGATCTTGATGGTCCTCTTGTCCAGGCCCATGGCGGCTGCTGGGAGCTAGCCGGCTGCTGTCCTGGTGCTGATCGGTTGCTGGTCGAATGCTAGCCGAATGCTAGCCGAATGCTAGCCGAATGCTGGTCGGGAGCTGCGGATGCGTCTCTCGCCGCGGTCGAGCTAGGAATGAGGCGCCGCGCTGGAGACGATAATATGCAGCGAGGGACGGACGATGTACATTGAACGTTGAATGTTACATCGATGCAAATTTTAATTTAAAGTTCAGTCGCCCCTTTTATATATTCAAAATGAACAATTTGAAAAGTAATAAAAATGAAATTAAAGTCCAATAACCGAAATATCGCTTAAGTTGATAAATATTTAATGCACTTTTAGTTTATAACTCATACATTTTACACACAAGTATCAAAAGTTATGAGAGAAGAAAGTTATCATAAATTAATAAACAAAATTTAAGTTATTCTTGAGCTATTTATTAAAACGTGTTAAAGTTTGTATGGTAGTATGGTCACATGTCTCGGCGTTATTTGTTAAGAGCCTATCTGGCTAATTAAGCGACAAATATTTTTGCTAATACTTATTTATTTTTAAAATAACAATAAAAAATTTATAAGGAAATATTCAACTATATAATTATTCGAATCGAGGTATGTAATATGCATTTGATCCCCTTAGCTACAGATTTTTTAAATACAATTTTTGGTCGCGTATGAGCTTTTCGCCCATATCCTTTTTTGCCTCTTTTTTTTATTTTATTTGTTCGTACCATGGTATCAAAGTTTAAATTAGTTCATTTTTATCTAATTTTAGTCCATTATGTCTCCGAACTTTTTATTCTTATCCTAAGTTAGCTATAGACTCGCCATTCTAGCTGCTTGAGTGTCATCACACTCAACCGTCAATGTACTGCACCCTTCTGGGCGATTGGGGGAGCTACGACAGACGGGCGGCCGCGCGGCGCCGCTCCTGTGAGCCGCTGGCGCCGCTCGTTCACCGACTTACCCCGCAGTAAACAAAGAGATCCGAGATACCCTAATCTCAAGGCTGAAAGGTCAAACTAATAATTACGACTTCGAGTTATGTAAGTCAACAAATCACAGATTAAAAGAAAAAACAATTAAGGAATCAATCTTAAGTAAATTAGAATGAAATTTTTAGTTGTATGTATTATATTGTTAAATGTATCATTAGAACATTGCAATGTTTGCTTTCTCAGTATTTGGCCCTATGGCCGCCGAATTATTTAGGTACTGCTCTTGAAGACTACCAACAGCACTTAATACAACGTGTTATCATAAATTAATTTAATAAATTATCTTTAGAAAATATAAATACCTTAGCTGATACAGAATACACAGAGACAGAGGAAAGCAAGCTCACATTTGAATATGACTAAACTAGATGAAGCCTGCAACTGACAAAAGTCTTTCATTGCGCTGAAACAGTACAATTTTCCTGGATGATAAATATAGTCCTTTCCCGAGACTCAAAGTATATCCATACCAAATTTCAGCAAAATCGGTTCAGCGGTTTGATCGTGAAGAGGTAACAAACACTCCTTCGCATTCATAATATCAGTATGGATATTATCCTAAATTTTGAGGTTATGACTTAACCTCAAAATTTCGTAACATTATGCAGATTTGTCAAAATAAACTACAAAACCATTAGGTCTATAATAAACTACTGTACAAAACTATTCCCATCGTAGTACACGAATTACCTTCTGTAAAACTTTATTCTATGATCGCATTGCTTTAGTACTTACTACTCATAGTACTTAGTCATTATAGTACATAGCAGCGTAGACAGCCTAGTGCCACTACGCCGCACCTGTAGAGCCTGCTCTACGTCTAGCTACGCCGTGCTACGACGCGCTACGGCGGGCTACGTAGCTACGCCGCGCCTAGCTTACTCATCACTCAATACTAATTGTTTACAAAGTTTTCGCTTTGTAAAATGCAAGACGATAGAAATTGATACTTGGTGTTTTTATTCTTAGTAGGGTATTTAAATGTCTTTTAGGTTCGTGTAGACCATAAAGTTAATATACCTAGCGGAATAGAGAAACAAAGGCCTGAGCAAGAGAGATGACACTATCAGTAACACTGCGTGGTAAAAAGAGACGTGTAATTCATGACAGCAGCACTGTTTTTTGACGTCCAGTCGTCACGTGCCGCACGTTGACAATTTAATCTCATAAAAATTATGTTCAATCATGCTTGTGTAAGTGTATACGTACACATATTTTTCACACAGATTAAAACCAATTTCGGTTTCGTTTGACAGCTCGAGATTGTTGCTCTATTCCGCTAGGTATATTAACTTTATGGTGTAGAGATAATTTTTATGTACTGTTCTTTTGATAACATAATTTCATAATATTATATTTCACAATTAATTGTAACTGTTTATATTATTTATTTAATAAACTAAAATAATTGTGTAGTAAGCTGGGGATTCTTCAATGAAATCTTGATTTTTATATTTCTTCCACTTATTTATAACAACCATTTCTGTGCCATAAAGGACATGTTTAGGAAGTTGCGCACAAGGTGGTGGCATTTATCCATGGGGATGTATATGGGGCATCAGGTCGGCGACAGAGCGGCGCCGGCCCGCCAGATATTCGCAGTGACGGGGGAGAGGGGAGGAGGGGGGTGGGCAGGGGGGCAGCGGGGAACACGGACCCCTTCGGTTCGGTGTTGGTGCTAAATGAAGATGTACTATTACTATTATAGACTAACGAGTAAAGCATATTTGCATGTCAATGTTTTGGGTTGCTTTTGTTTTTAATTTGAGAAGGAAGATATGTAAATTAAATTTTTAAGATGACACACGAGATTTAAATCTTATCTTACCTTACTAATATTATAAATGTAAAAGTTTGTAAGTTTATATGTTTGTCACTTCTTTACGTCTAAACGGCTGAAGAATTTTGACGGGTATGGAGTTAGCTGATATCGTGGATTAAGAGGGCGACTAACCCAAAAAATCAAACATCGTCCTTCTCTCTTCATACTCACGCCTGTCTTTCATGTGCCAGGTAAAAAAAGACGACGCGGAATCATCGCCAAATTAGTTTTATCTCTCTCTATGATAGAACTTTATACAATGTGTTAAAATATTAACTTAGTTTAATGCATGTTTATGGCAATAAATGAAAAATTCGTGAAAATTAGATGCATCTTTGTGATTTTTTTCTATCGAGAAAATTTTAAGATATCGTGTTTTTGCTCAGATCGAACTCTCGGAAATATAATGTAGTATCTAATTTTAGAAAATGAAACAATTCGGGGCTTATTTTTAAGTAAAAAAATTAATTATAAAATCGACACTTTAGGGTTAGTCGCCCCCTTAACACATAGGTTACGTTTTAATTCGGAAAACAGCGGACGTAGCACCGCGGGGCACAGCTAGTTCAATATAAATAAATTTATTTTATTTTTATTTATTTACTTCTTCAAATCTTACATCTAATTACAATTTTATACTATGATATGCCTAAAAACTCTTGTCGAGTTTGTTAAATAATATAAGGTTTGTTAACTTTATTTACATTTGACGTACCATCAAAACTTGCCTCTGGAATTGGGCAAACACTTGACAGCGCTCCTAAGTTAGCATACACACATAACGCAATAATTGTATGTAACGAATATTAAATATTATGTGTACTGAAAGTATAACATTTAGAATAATATTATACTCATAGTTACGTACACTAGGTATTAAATCTTTCTTTTGTCATCTATAAAATATTTGCACGTACCGGTGGTAGGCACTATGTAGACTTTCTGAGAACATTTGTTTCAAATTTATTCAGAAATAAAACAATTTTTATTTTATTTTATTTATACAGGGTGTAACAAAAATAAGTGATAATACTTTAGGGTGTGTACGTGTTCTTTGTAGAGAGTTCACTGTGAAAGTAGCAGCGCTGAAAGACCAAATTTTTTTTTCACTTTTGTATGGGGAAACTCGTGACGCTCGGGCCCTTGCCCATACAAAAGTGAAAAAAAAATTTCGTCTTTCAGAGCTGCTACTTTCACAGTGAACTCTCTACAAGGAACACGTACACACTCTAAAGTATTATCACTTATTTTTGTTACACACTGTATATTTTAAAATTTTATTAGCTCTGCTAAAATTCGACAACGGCTAAACCTATTTGGCTAATTTTTGTCTTGATATTCGTTGAAGTCCGGAAAAGGTTTACATACATGTGTCTGTCTGTCTGTCACCTCCTCACGCCCAAACCAATAAACGGATTTTGCTGAAATTCGGGATGGAGATACTTTGAGTTCCGGGAAAGGACATAGAATACTTTTATCCTCGAAAAATATACGGCTCCCACGCGATAAACGAACTTTATTAGCACAACAGAGATACAGGTGTCATCTTAATATAATAACAAACGTTAGGGTTGCGCCGCCATATTGTGTCATCGTGTCCCCGAATTGCCTCTTGTAGATTGGTTTATGGTCTATAGTCTATACTATACTATACTCTACACTATAATATGCTTAGCTTATTACCATAGGCATCAGCAAGATTTTGTTATTTTCATATTATTATTTATTACTTTTACTCCTATAACATATATTCTTGAAATATTTTACAACGACATAAATGCACCATCAGAGCTTACGAGTGCTCTTTGCTCAATGAGTTTACAGGATGCAACTTAAAAGATTAATAATACTTTAAAATTCTATAAAAGTTATAGTTTTATTTTATGTTTCCAAGCTAGAATATTAAAAAATTTGCTAACAAATCGTTTTTGTAATCGAATATACCTAATATATTTGTCTCAGTCCTTCTCCTTATTTGCATGTGGTACGAATAGTTTTATACACTCAACATCGTGTCTTCTAGAGCCATCTAGCGGGATACCTTTAGTATCTGTTACGAAAGCGACATCTAGACGTATTGAACCATACCCATTACTTTAACGACACACAATGTAATGTTGGGGTTTGTTTCACCCTCGTTGCACCCTGCTTCTCATCTCATTCCGAATAGTTTGAGGTCGATACTCATATTACACTTCATTGTTTAGTCATGGAGCTATACTCACGGACTAAGTCATTTGACCTTAAGGATAGCTCCATAATTTAGATCAAATGATGTAAAATAAAGAGAATAGCTATTTTTGTCTGCGAAAGGTCCTTAGGGTAAAATTCTGGACTCTGTAAGAAGCTTTACTTTCTGTAATTTTCAAGAAATTATTCAGTATATTGCGTCGACCTTAGAATATTCAAAATATATTTTGAAGTTGTACTATAGTACTAACTATACATTACCAAAATCTTATTTGAATGTTTTCAGTCTGGATTATCTGGGACTGACATATGAGATTATAGCTGGTACAACTATAACTGATCATCGAGTTTATCGTTTCAGTATCTAGGTGGAACTATATTCCAAGAAGACTTAGGCCAAGGTTTTACTATTGTTATAATGCTGGATTTATCTGATCTATTATGCGATGGAGTAGCGGGGCAAGGCCAAAATTTGATGTGGGTTTTGCGAGGGCCCTTATTGTATCTAAACTCGCAAACCCTAAAACAATATTTGTGGTCCAAGGAGCGCGAGGCCCCTTGAACCGCGAGGCCGTGGGCGGTGACCCTCGTCGCCTACGCCTAACGCCGCTACTGAATTGCGATGAGAGGTCACGTCTACTCTGTTCGAGGGTACAAATGAAACACAAATGAAGTAAATCGGAACCAACTATTGCGCATTTATTGACTCACCGTCCACAAAACATTAATATTAAACGTTATTATTATAGTTTAAAATTTGAAATCTTAAGCGTGTAAACGAAAACTTTAACTCGGTGGCGCCCCCCGGCTATTCTAAAACGAATACAAATAAACGCCGACTATGTGGCTATCTACGGCGACCGGCCCGGCAGCCGGCGCGGCGCGGCCCGGCAGCCGGCGCGGCGCGACCTGCCGCCTGCGCGTGCGCAGCGTGCGAGCGCAGCGGGGCCCGGCGGATGGCAGTGTGTTCACCAGCCTTAATAGTCTAACTACGAAACAAAACGCGTGGAGAGTGGTGAAGATAGCGCGGTGCGGCGCTTAGGAGCGATCCACCATCAGCTCGAAGTGCACGGAGCCGCGCCGCTCGTACCGGTCATAGAAGATGTTCTTCGCCCACGCCTTGCACTCGATGTTGATGAGCACGCCCGCTGTTAACGTCAAACTTAGCGTTAGTGTATGTAGCACTCGTTCTTGTGTTACGTTAACTGAACCCCAGTGAGACTATGATCTTCAAGTTTTATGAGACGCGGTATGTTAACTTGTAGGATATTTGTGCCAATTTGATTTTTGTCTCATAGTTATGACGACTGAGACGAATAAACGAATTTAATCGATCGATGAAAAAAGCTGCTCCTAAAATTATCCATCACGTTATGTGATCTGGCAGATGAGTGTGGAACTCACTTCTGGGCTTCTCGAACAGCACGGCGACGAGGGGGCTGAGGTAGCCCTCCTTGTTGGTGAAGGGGTAGTAGTAGGCGGGGAAGCCCCGCGCGGGGATGTACTGGATGGGGCCGATGTTCTCCACGTCGGCCGGGTTCTCCCCCTCGCACGTCACCCACACCGTGTTGGCTTTGGGCTGCCCGGACTGGAAAATGAGGAGACAGTGAGTATGAGTGCCTAGAGGCTTCCAGCACTGGCCTTGAAGTAGAGCGAATTGGATTTTATAGGATCTGCCATATTTCACTGGTTTACTAGTATGATTTTTGCTGACAGAAAAATTTGTAGAAATGTTGGCATGTATAACTCCACTTCAACAAGGCAAACGCTGGTTTACAGTGGTAGCAACTAATGTCTATTGTTCTGTATCTAAGGAAGCAGTAATTTTCCTATGCGATGCTTGATGGTGTATGTGAAAGTGATGATAATGAATGTGATGATAAGAACCGTTTGTCCCCTTACCGACTGTATGTAGTGTCTGGTGTGAGCCAATCTGTTCGCTTAACTTACGGGGTAACTTACAAGCCCTTTGATGTGCTGCTTGAGGTCCTCGGGCATGGTGGCGGGCAGGTCCTCCGTAGTGTTGTACGGCGCCGGGATCCAGTTGAAAATCTGGAGAATTTGTGCATTGATGATTATAAAAAATGATATATTTTACAATTAGTGAATTAATATAATATATATTGAATTGCGATAGTTCGACTTTGGTTGACTGTAGTCGTGTCATGACCGCTTCTTGGATTAATCTAAAGATATCGTAGCTGTATCTTTAAACAATTTATCGTAAAAGTTTCGAAGGATCACCTTGTTAAGTTTGAGGAAGACGCACGGCCCGCCCTCCTCGTAGTTGTACTGGCGGGCGGCAGTGCAGGGGTTGAAGGCGTCGACCGGCACGTCGCACACCTGGCGCTCGCCCAGCGCGCTCGTGCCGAAGTCGCACGCCACGCGGTTCTCCGCGCCCGCCGCCTCGCCCGCGCCGCTGCCCTTCTTGCGGTATGCTGGAAACGAACATGACATGATTTAGCACCATAGTAATTTTCTAACTGCATGTGCATAACAGTTGTAATGTCGGTTGGGGACTAGACTGAAAGAAGAAGGGAGAAGATGAGAGTTTTGTAGCGCCACTTTGTGAGAACTACTTAAAGTAAACATTATTTCTAATGGCTAAACATTTAGAGAACATCTTAAAGCTTAGCCTTATAATTCAGCAAATATAGAGTCTCTTGGCTATCTATTTAAGATACTCAGAGGCATATAGACTGTACAAGGAAACTTACGCTCAAGGAAATCGTCGATGACCTGGGCCCAGCGAAGGACGGAGCCCTTGTCGTTGGCGCGGTAGTAGATCAGCGTGCTCTCCACGTTCGCTGATTCCGGCATCGGCCTGAAGCCCAGACCTGGAAGTGACGTCACAAGATATGGTCAGTTGTAGAGTCAAAATGAACATGTCCCTAATGAAATTGGTTACATTAATGACAATACCCAGCAAATGTGTAAAGCGAATGCAAGCACTATGAAAAAAAATTTTTATGTATTTAACTAGGTCACGCTTGAGGAGCTTTCATTTTAATTAAACGATGCCGCAAACACCTACATTAATTAATAGTATCGATGCTATGAGTTATGGGTAGTAAAAACGGTTTAATTCTAATATTATTACCTGGATTACTGCCGATCAAGGAGGCGTCCATCTGCCATTTGGGCATTTTGGAGTCCAGGGTCTGGTAGAAGATGGCCAGCATGGCCGCGAAGAATCCCACGAGAATGGCATAGAAGATCAGGTAGAAGAGGAGGATTTTTGCTGTAAATAAGAATGATATGTTACACAAATGTATTCAGTACATAGGTACGTATATATTATTTCATGTGTAAAAGGTTCGAAGAAACTTCTTTGACCTCAAATATCAAAGTATGCAGCTGATATAGCTCATCGGTATAAAACCTATTTTGCAGTCGTCGGAACAACTTAAAGGCAATATATATATATATATATATATATATATATATATATATATATATATATATATATATATATATATATATATATATATATATATATATATATATATATATATATATATATATATATATATATATATAATATATATAATAATAATAATATAATTATAATAATAACTAAGCCTGAGTTTTCACACTAAGTTAAGCTTAGGAGCTACCCGCTAGACTAGACAAGAGAATTCGGGAAAAGATCATTCATCTTGACAACGTTTTTTTTTTATTTTTTATTATGAAATAAGGGGGCAAACGAGCAAACGGGTCACCTGATGGAAAGCAACTTCCGTCGCCCATGGACACTCGCAGCATCAGAAGAGCTGCATGTGGGTTGCCGGCCTTTTAAGAGGGAATAGGGTAATAGGGGAGGGTAGGGAAGGGAAGGGAATAGGGGAGGGTAGGAAAGGGAATAGGGTAGGGGATTGGGCCTCCGGTAAACTCACTCACTCGGCGAAACACAGCGCAAGCGCTGTGTCACGCCGGTTTTCTGTGAGAACGTGGTATTTATCCGGTCGAGCCGGCCCATTCGTGCCGAAGCATGGCTCTCCCACGTTTCTGAATGCTGTGGACCGACTTGTCCTGATGGTGATGATGCTATGACTGTGCGCAGTAATTACGGTTGTCATGTCATTCCGACAATTAAGATCAGAGCGCCGCCAGACCTAGATCCTGAATACCTAGCTCAGAACTAGCGTTGTCTAAGCTACAACCTATGTACCAAAACGTGAACTTTTTTTATTGAATTTACTCTCAATAGGCTAGTGAAAAGTACAGCCTCTACATTCTGCTATGCAGAAACGCCAGCCCTTGAGTTGGGGACATGTTAGATATTATATTATAAATAATCGGCCATGTGCCGTACGTATTGAGCAAAAATAGGCTAAAAATTATGTTTTTGTATGGGAGCCCCCCTTCGATTTTAATTTTACTTTATTATTATTATTATTTATTAAGGTTTACATAATATATTTAAAGCCTTTGTGAAAATTTCAAGTGCCTACCTGTTGCCATTATTGATATCGAGGAAAAAGCACAAAAAAAATCACGTTTGTTTTATGGGAGCCCACCTTAATTATTGTTTTTTTTTTGTTTTCAGAATTTGTTGTTATAGAGGCAATAGAAATACATAATCTATGATAATTTCAACTCTCTAGCTTTTACCCTTCTTGAGTTACAACCTGGAGACAGATAGACAGACAGACAAACATCGAAGTCTCAGTAATAGGGTCCCGTTTTTACCTGAAACCCTGAAAATTGATAATAATGGTAATGACCGATGATGTTATTCTTTCTCTACCTAATATTTTGCCGTCGATAGCATTATGGGGACGTACAGTTTGACGATTTTCCTTTTTTTGCGGCGCCAGAAATAGTAAACGTCACTTACGTGTAAAAATGCGTATAAACTATAATGAGTGTCAGTAACGAGGTTGTTAATTAGTCCGGCCTACTTCACCACTTACGGCCGTCAGCGCGCGCCGGACACTTACATCACACACACTAATTGTATCACAACAATGTGCGAGATTAGATGGACGATGGGTCATTTGCATATAGCTAATAATGAAGCCTGCCACGGTGGTTTCGGTGACTGTAACCGTTTCTCTGCGATCGGGCCAGATACGCAGGAGTAGTTTTATAGAGTCTACGAGTGTATGCAGTTATACACAAGAACATCATTGCTTCCTTTCCTCTCTTCTTTACTCTAAAACTCCCGACCTCAGGCTCCGAGTCAAGAGCTACACAGAAATTTATTGTTATAGTACGAGTATAGCGAAGTGATTTTCTTGTGTTGAAACTTTAATAAAACTGAACACGCCAACATAATATTTCAGCAATGTACATAGTGATTAGGTCGGCAGGTACGTGTTTAGTAATTTGTAGTCAGGTGCTTAATGGCTTAGAATTCCCACGTGCTTAAAAATTCTGATTGGCTGACGGCGGTGGTGGGTCAAAAGTCATGCATTTGATCGATGCATTCGGCATGCAGCAGGGGTCACGGAGGGTGCGCGCTGCGGGCCGCGGGGGTCCGCGGGGGGCTGCAGGGGGCCGGGGGGCATGCGCAGTGGGGAAACCCCCTGACTCAGTCTCTGTCCCCGCCGGAAGGATTTCCCATTTCCAAATCGAAGTGGCTTCGACGATATCAGGAAATTTGGAATGAGTAGTATGGATAAGCAGGTAAGCTATAAATAGATAGCCGGAACGTAAGCCTTGGTTTGGAGCTGTGCCAAATCTGGAGTTGTAGGCGAGGTCTTTTCCAATATCTTTGGTGACAAAAAGCAGCGTACTATGGATCCTATATTTTGTAAATACTTATAAAAATGTAGGCCTTGTTTTGGATCGGAGCCAAAGTATTTTGGAGATGTAAGCGAGATTCGTTGCGAATTACGATGTCGTAGGTGACAAAAAGCAAAATTTTCCGAGCGATTTCTTTGCTTAAGGCAAATCTTATTACGTGAGCTGGACTCAATAGGTTTTAAGGTCATCGCCCCCGATGACAATGGCGATACATGAAGCCTCTTTCGAAAATCTAGAGTAAGAAAGAAAAGAAATAAGTTAAAAGGAAGATAATATTTTTATTGAAAGATGCAATAATAGAGTTGCCTTAGCTTTGAAAGATTCACCTTGTGATGCCCTAGCCTTTGTTATACAATGTACTATAATGCTGTTGACTGCTACAGCTGTAATTTACAGCTGACCATGACAACTCAAAGTGCACAGATCGGACCAAAGCCGCGGATCGGTCATGAGTGTTACAAATGGTTCTAGACATTGGAATAGACTATAGAGCACCTAAAGTTCAGTTAACTGTTGTTTAACCTTCAACGATATCTAAAGGAGTCTTAATCCTAGTTCCTAGTCACTTGATCTCAGTCAAGATCCACGCCGGCTGCCGACGTCCTTGGATCGATCACGCGAAGGACACGGCGCGCGCAATCCGCCTGCTCCACATTACCTCACACACTAATGCCAACCTTATCTATATTTTGATAAATTTTAAATTCGAATGACCTCATGAAAATTGGTTCCAATTTTAAATTCTATTTTCAGGCGGATAGGTTAAAAAATTGATTGCGTAGCAACACGCCATTATCGCGGCACAAGGGATTTCCTACGGCGATAATACCTTTTGTTTTAGCGCGAAACGAATGTATTACAATAACGACAACAGCTTATCAACTCCACATTCATACATCGGAATAAATTAAAACCGGATAAAACAGCAGTTTCTGAACATCACAACCTACTATATGTCATGGTATTACACCTGTTAGTAGTAAATCATAACGTCTTCTAATGTTTTCAAATTAATCTTTTATAATAGTTATGTTACGGTTATGGTTACATAAGTTTTAAGAAGGTTTCAAGTTGTTAGCAGTTGACTGAAGATAATCCACATATAACCAGATCCTTTAGCCAAAACGTTTTTATCGCTTCTTTACAGAATCGCGATCAAAGTGTATGGAATTGACATTAGCGTTCGTTAATATGAGGTTGACGTTCGACTCGTCTAATGTCAATTCCATATAATTATTTTGATCGGCGATTCTATAAAAAAGCAATAAAGAAAACGTCTTGGCTACAGGCTCAGTCTCTTGGAGTATCAGGATTCCGTAGATACCATAACGTTCTTTTAGTATAGTTATTTTTTACTGCTACCTGCATCAAGTCTTCATACAGTATGTCAGTATTGTTTCGCTGAAATAACATTATTTAATGGAACATAAAGTATTTATCATTAGCCATCGTTCTAGGTCTACTCGAAAGGATGCAAGTTTTCGAAAATTTTAGCGGCCGACACCAAAATCTAAAGGTACTACAGGTTGTAGCAAAACAAAGCGACAATATTTTAGTGTCCTAGGTCTGTATATTGTGTTCCTTTATTCGGAATTTTAAGCTATTCCATAACTTTTATCACGGACTTTGAGCGCGGCGACCGAATCAAGAAATGCCGTAATGAAAAAACCTAATACACCCCTACACCGACAACTATGCTGGTCGGTGCGGCGATGCCAGACTTCGGCACGGTGTTTGTGTGCTTGCGACTAGACGTATGCGAATTACAATTGCATAATTTTATAGATAATGCTATGCGATAGCTTTGCCGCGGCAGTCCCCGATGCCTCGCGAATTTTTTTGTATATTCGGAACGGAAATATTGATGGAAGATGTACCTGAATATAATCACAGGCTAAGTTGACGCTGCTAGGGCTTCTGTGATACAAACAGCGGACTTCGGTAAATAGCAAAAGCGTGGGTAACGAACGTACATTGTATGGTTTCTGACATATGATTTTGAAATACTTTAGATTTTCCTACATTAAAATGTTTATAATATATAAATAGGAAAATCAGAACAAAGGAATTATAAGAAGTTTTATGCATGAGCAAGTCACAGTTTTATGTAGAGAAAGTTGTAGTGATTAAGTACTTACAATATATTTATATATTATTATATACCTACTTTTTAAATTGTCAACATAAAAAACTTAATAAAGCAAAGTGACCTACCCACAATAATATGCGTTGATGTCATAAAAAGTTTATGGACATAAGTGTATCTAAACAATTACTTGGCATTGCTTGCTGTAGAAAAGTCCAGATTTATAATTATTATGTTACATGACGCATTAATATTTTAATTAATAAAGTTTTAAATTCCCTTCCTACATACACACAGCAGTGTTATCAATAAAGTCCTAAAGCGTAAAAGTTATCAGACAGCAAATTAAAGTCATTGGACTTTTCGGATAAGCCTCAAAATGTTACTATTTAGTGAAATTAATTACAATATTAATAAATCAACATAATATTTGTACTAGCAATAATGTTTAAAGTTTACAGCAAGCAGGCTGCAGGCTGCAGGACAAAAGATGCGCCCTAAGAATTAATGAATACTTATTAAGTACTTAGTTATCTTTATTCGTTATATTTTCTTTGGTTATCTTTTCCCCGTCTCTGACCATTGTTCTACTTCTCAACATAGATTGGTTGAAGATTCCAGTATTCAAAATGCATAATAATTGTATTTCTTAAAGCTGATAAATATGATGATTATTATCATAAAATCATTATACGTGGGAGAGCCATGCTTCGGCACGAATGGGCCGGCTCGACCGGATAAATACCACGTTCTCACAGAAAACCGGCGTGAAACAGCGTTTGCGCTGTGTTTTACCGAGTGAGTGAGTTTACCGGAGGCCCAATCCCCTAATACCCTATTCCCTTCCCTACCCTCAACTATTCCCTTCCCTTCCCTTCCCTACCCTCCCCTATTACCCTATTCCCTCTTAAAAAATCGGCAACGCACTTGCAGCTCTTCTGATGCTGCGAGTGTCCATGGGCGATGGAAGTGGCTTTCCATCAGGTGACCCGTTTGCTCGTTTGCCCCCTTATTTCATAAAAAAAAAATTGTTTGTATCAAATTATTTTTTTCATTTTTGAGAGGTCACTCACGAGCACGATGTGAGCCCTTCAGTTCAGACGATGGATCAGACGTGAGGACGCTGTGAACATTTATGAGGTTATATCATGGTTATATAATATTATCTACGAAATACGAATTAATAAAAACTATATAATATTATGAATAATTTCAGAGAAAATTGTAATTTGTATTGTAACTGAACTTTAGTTTGTCACGCCGATTAACATAAATATGGTTAAGTGCGAAGGGACACTGTTTAAATTGAGGTCGAGTCGAGTCGTTCCTCAGAACAGGAAAATAAGAGTCGTTCCGTTCCGTTATTATATTGGCCGTAAGTAGCTACTTAGGGTTTTCTTTTAGGAATCTGAAAAATCATACATAGAAATACAAGTATCATTGTTAAAAAATATCAATTAGAATTATTAAACCATCGGTTCTTATTATATCCAGGATCCCAATCAGTCTATCTTATCATAATAGGTACATGTCTTCCTGTTTATTTCATTGGCAATGTAAAGATGTCGACAAATCCGTGTTGACCGCACCCTTTCTTTGAAATCCTTTTCAGTATCCTTTTTACTACATTAAGTGATGTAATACAATGTTACTGTTGAAACTTAAACTTTTAACTTGAATATTAGTATAAATCTTGTAGGTTGTAACTTTTCATGAAAACCAATGCAATTTTGAAACGACTTCAATTATAGTTTTAATTTCATTGAATTGCCTTATTTCTCATTTTGTCATTGAAACAGTAATCTTTGATAAAACAACTATATGAGGTTTCAGTGAAATGTTACACTTATTCAGATGTTATACTGAAAATCAGTAAGCGGCCGCCGGTTCAATCAGCTCTATCGGAGCTCTATTAACTAAATAACTGCCTTTTAATTGTTGGTGCACGCTCTCATTCAATATTCATCAACACCGTCAAGACATCATCATCATCAGCCTATTACCATCACCATGATCGTATTCTCCAGATACTGAATGGCTCGCAGTGCCTAGTGTTATGTAATGAATTATAACGCAAAGATGTCTGATGAAACCCTCCCTTCTCCAGTTCTGGGAATAATTAATTAGGTATGGGGATGTTACATAAGAATGTAACTTAAAATAGCGATGAAACTTAGAGATAACAGTTAAGAAGTAAGGTATCTTGAGCTAAACTAAGACAATAGTAGCGGGTGCTCACGCCTTCTCTAATGAATCTAAAGTTTACAACAATGATCGCCCCGACCAACTCAACCCCAGTGTCGGGTCCACCGAGCCCAACGGTGGTCTTCGGGCACCAACATTTCGAACGTTACGTAACGTGCAAGGACCACTCGTCGAAGAAGAGTCACTAACCTCCAGCATCTCTCTGCGGTACCCCGCTTTTCCCTCCAAAAGATCACTCACCCCAACTGGATCCCGTGCGGCCGAGGAACTGCCCCGTCTCCGAGTTGTATAAGAAGATCCTGAAGGACTCCCATTTCCCTAGGTCCGGCGGGGGGGCGTAGTACTGCTCGGTGACTTTAGTCTTGTCTGCCATGGTCGAACGCCTAGCCGGACTGCGGTGCGGGATCGATTGTGCGCGCCTTCGCCCTCGCCGCCCCCGCCCCCGTCTCCGCCCGCGCCCCAACCCCTTACGTAACGATTACGTAACGTGCGCGCGCACCAGCCCCGAGATAGACCTCGCGGGGAGGGTCTAGGTGCGCTGGTCCATAATTAGGACTACCGATATAGACGCTGCGCACCGCGCGTCCTTATGCGGAGGCAGTAGAGCGTCGATTGGGGCAGCATGCACCGTACCGCTTGGTACACCGGGTTGTTTTGCGAACTTATTAATAACGAGAAATTAATCGAAGATCCATAATATTGTAAACCTGGATTAAATATAGTAACAGTTTCATTGTTTTCTTAATCGCTTTGTCACGATTTGGGCTAGCAGATTTTTATACCCTACGCAGCTACGATAACGTATGGCCCGTAAAATTGAAGTACATAATATATATAGATTTCAGATCGTTATTAAGATACAATATAATTCATCAGAAATAAATCTACTACAATATCATAAATAACAATTTAGTAAGTATGTAGTTATTTAAACTGTTTGCTACTCATTTTTACAATCTCACAAGGATTGTTTGTGCCATGATCAAAACCGGAACAAACACCGCGGTGCAGTGCCATCTCATAAAATGTCACTTAGACTTTACAGAAAACTGTATCACACCCATGCCTTCCAGTACTTATACAATACATAATAATTATCTTGTATGTATACAGAATGGCATGAGACATCCATGATCCATGTATAATTTTGCATACGGTTGAATTTTATCACTGGTGTCATTCTAATGACGTATTCGCATCTATGTCCACGCACCAAATCATCCTTGTAGCTTTGTATGTATTGACATTTGAGTTAATTCCTCTACGCTACCAACTCTACATTAAAAACAGCGCCATCTATCCGTGCAACGTATAAGCCAGTTTGCAGCGCGGCTACATGAGCTGTTTCGCGATGCAATGTGTGTTCTCAATGGCCAAGAGCATTTTCGATATTTCTTTGGTCGCTACTCGCTAGGGGGCAGACCCAATTCATATAAACTACCGTTTGGGGGCGTTTCAAAAACTCTTTTTAATTAAGAATTTTTGTTCACTTTCCACCTGCCCACCAGCCATCAAGAGCTGCTATGTATGAATGGGATTTTTCACAAGCAAAACCCCTCATTAAGACTCCTCCTCCTCCTCATTGTGGACCTTAAAAAGGAATATAAAGACACTCCTATAGAAACTCTGACGTGAATTTATGATAAAGTGTGAACTAATTTGAATAAACTAAGGTCGAATTAAAAAAAAAAAAGAAAATATAAAAAAAAATTCAGACCATTGATCCATAGTGTTAGTAACAATTTGACTTAAAAACTATGTTAGTACACTTATGTAATTTACAATTTAATAAATAAAATTATAAAAATTAAGTCTATGATTGACAGGTTCATTGAGACTTCATAACATGAATTTCAATGAACCTGACCCACAAAGACTGAATCTAGGCTTTCACTAACCATCCTCAGGACTTTGTTCGAGCTCCCTCGCACTACGTTTACTAGTGAAGCGACCTTTTTCCTCATTAGTGCATAAAAGTCATCTACACCGGCATCTGCAAACATAACCGATGCACTACAGTAGCGAGGCAGCCGGAACAAAGCCCTGAAGATGTTGTTGTACTGAATACGCAGGGCATTGTAAGGCTTCTGTGTATATTTGGCCCACAGACTGCCCGTGTAAAATGTCTGGCAATATGCTTTAAAAAGAGTGATCTTAATTTCAGCTGTGCACCGAGCAAATCTGTGTGCCAACATATTGCTACGAACTGCCAATGCCCTACGTTCCCTTTCCACATCAAATTCATCACACAAGTTTTCAGTGACTACTGCAGCATGTCCCAAGTATTTTAACTGTGTGACACGGTTTAAAGTTTCTGAGTTTATGGTGAGTGGGTGTATTGTGGAAGGTCCTTTATTTTGACATTTAAATAACATAAATTCACTCTTTTTTGCATTATACTTTAGACCGTGTGACACAGCATAAGACTCGCAGGTCTTCAGCAGTACTCGAAGTCCCCCAATCGAGGGACTCAGCAAAACCATGTCGTCAGCATAGCTAAGATTATTATTTACACACACATCATCGATAAAGCATCCGACATGTGTTTTGCTAAGCTCCTCGATCAGGTCATTTACATAATATAATATATTGAACAGACGAGGAGAGGTTAATCCCCCCTGTCTCAAGTCACATCTCATATTTTAAGCTAATGAATAATAATAGAGCACCGGGAAGGGACAGCTAATAGTTTTTACCCCTGCAAAATGTACGCTTCCTGTGTCTGCGATTTTCTGAGCAATCGAAATGTTTCGTACTTCCTATGTACTTAACCGCTGGTCTTATAAAATAAGCGCCTGTTTCGCCACTTTTTGATAAAGTGCCGGATAGGCTATCCACAACTTTTTTGACAGATTCTCCATACTCTATCTGTCAAGTTAATTGGTGCATAGCTTATCCGGCACTTATCAGAAAGTGGTGAATGTAAGTCTTTAATTGGAAAAATTACAATAAACTTTTATCAGTTCTTAAACTTTATTAATTAATATTAAAATAAATAATTACAATTAGCTAAGCTTTTGTTCTTAATTATTATACAACATTGATACAAATAATACTCACAGCAAAAAAGTTCGTGCACAAACATTTAAACAAGTCTGAAGTCACTATTATCTTCAGGATTATTAGATTTGCATACGTGTGTGTCGTTGTCATCGAAAGATGCTTTCATTTGCAACTTGATCATACAATGTTCAAATCCATTCCGCATATTACTCTATAGTAACCATTTCCTGTTTGAGTTGTACCGGGTCGATCATCTCACCCTGGGGTTTGGTCCAGGGGTTGCACACGCACGCCGGGCCCTGGCCGCTCCCCACCTGACCGAACTGTCCCTGGTACTGCCCACCCGTCTGATAGTTCTGCCCGAATCCGTTTTGATATTGATTCTGGTATTGCCCGTTTTGGTTTTGACCAAATTGGCCGTTTTGGTTTTGAGCGATCTGGCCATTCTGGTTTTGAGCGAATTGGCCGTTCTGGTTTTGAGCGAATTGGCCATTTTGATTGAATTGTCCATTTACATTTTGGCTAAACTGCCCGTTTTGATTGAATTGGCCATTTTGATTTTGAGCGAGCTGTCCATTTTGATTTTGACCAAACTGTCCGTTTTGGCTCAATTGACCGGTTTGATACTGATTCTGTCCACTTTGACCTCCCTGCCCCCCTTGGTACTGGGCGCCCTGGTTGACGTTTTGACCTTGCACCTGGTTGGCCGGGAACTGCTGCGCTGGGTTTCCCTGGTACTGGTTGTTGTTCTGATTCCAGGCGAGGCCTCCACCCAGTTGGTACTGGCCCGTGGCCTGAGCATTGAGGCCGCTCGGGTACTGCCCCGGTTGCGCCTGGCTGAAGCCCTGCGGGTAGTTCTGGCCCTGGTTAGCGAGGCTGGCCTGGTTGTAGCCGTGCTGGTAGCCACTGGCGTACTGCCCCTGGCCCTGCAGCTGGAACTGCCCCTGCAGCTGGTTGGCCTGGCCGTACTGGTAGGCGAGGGGCTTGTTCTTGTGGTTGTGCACGATCTCCATGACGCCGCCGAGGATCTTCTCGGGGATATGCAGGGCGCCGGTCCGCGCCTCCTTCGTGAAGGCGGCCGCGTGACACAACATCGCAGCCTGGAATAAACATGGGATATATTTAGAAGTTTCTAGGCATGACTATCCTATGATTTTAAAGCATTAGTAGTACCACAGATGACAGAATACATATTAGTTTAACAAGTAGTACGTCAAGTCAGTAATATTAATATCTAGTTTAGTTGATGTTTTACCTACTTCTAGATATTTTTCATATTTTTTGGTGATGGAGTAAATATTACCAATGAGTGCAGTTTTTGTAAAGAGAAATTGAAGACTTTTTGACTTACAAGTATACATATTTTAAATTTGTCCATAATGTTGTAGGAAATGGTCTTCCGCAAGGGTTCTCAAGTTTTGGCAGCCGAGGGCTCTGTGTCCGGGTCACGATTGCCGAAATGTTGGCAAGGACACACTTATATACCCACGGATTATGCGTGGTCACACGGTGATCAGCTGGAGCATAAATGCAGCGGAATAGGGTTGTCACCTGTTGCAAATCTTAACAATATCAATTTTGACCGTGTCTTCAGCTGAAGACATATTTTATTATGTGTTTATTAGTTTTAGTAATAGTTATTACTAATTCTGCTTACATCTTCTTTTGTCAAAGTGGAACTTAATTTGGTGTATTGTTGATAAGTTATCGAGTTTATTTTAAAATATTTTTGTTCAAGTTGTTTTAGGTGAAAATCGTGTAACAATTTTCAGAATTTTCCCTTTGTATATAAATTCTAAAAAAATATAATTTAACATTTAATACGCACTCGCTTGTTATTATATTTTCACTGGTTTTTATACCTCCTAGGTTTATGATGTAAGTACTAGTTTAAGTATACTAGGTGTTAAATAATTTTTGGTTACATATAAGTAAGTCATTTTGTTAGTTGTATGGTGAAAAACTAAAAATTAAAAGTAAGTAGACGAAAGTATCAGAAACCATATTATAAGCTTAGATATAAAGTTAAATAGTTGTATTATTTAAAGAAAGTTACGATGCACAGCCCTAGAGGATGAGTCTTCGCATGATTGAAGAGCTGCGAGAACACGGCTCGCGGCCGGCGGCGGTGGTGTAGCCCGCCCTTGATACGTCTTGATGGAATACCGCTACGTGCGCCGTAGGGCTGGCCACAACATATCGAAACAAAATATTATTTTAAAATTTTACACTTGGCGTCTACGCTCTATATTTGTAGGTTAGTGTATGGGTCTGTCCACATGTCCATGTTACGACGTCGTCAACGTGGAACGGTGCGGTAACGTGGCACGGAACGTTGAAGTGACGTGAAAATTTACGTGACCGTAACGTGATAATGCACGTCACGGTGTAGCAACATTTTAGGTCTCTTTTTTCTTATATCTCTATCTACGTCTTCTTCAATAGCAGAAGCAAAATACGTATTGTGCGGTCCATATCTAGTGCAATGAAGAATGTAGCAGTTTTACAAAGCATGGTTACGTACAATGTTCCTACATCGTGACGTCCATTTTTAAGTTACGTTGACGTAAATTTTCACGTCACGACCACGTGCCGTGCCACGTTACCGTACCGTTCCACGTTGACGACGTCCTAACGTGATTATATTATATCGATATCGGTAGGTTGCGCGCGCATCACTAGTCGGCGATTGTCGGCTGCGCGCGCGCAGGCCGGCCGCCAGGGTCTCGATTCTCGTGTTATGTTCCCTCAATTATCGCGCATGGCTGTCGGTGCGAGAGTTATCGCCGTAACCTTATTTCCTTTCTGGAACTGATTTTATCTTGATATCCTCATGATCCGATTAAGAAACGAAAGCTGGCGAATCCCTGATGAGTGATGACTAATTTTAACGAAATCATTCGTTTTGTGGTTTGATATATTATTTAGGTTTGATATAGTTACTTAGGTTAAATTATACTTAATAAATAAAATATAAATATATTTTTTATCTGTTATTATTTTTAGCAATATTCCGCGAAACAAACTTCCACCTTTAAGTAAATGAGTGTACGCATAGGCATGCGTACAGCACCTCCCTCCTCCCACACTGCCTATGCGTACACTCGCATCCAAGTACCAAACACCACCACCACACAAGCAATAATGTTGGCAAATCCGTGCAAGGCCCCTCAATACCATGCAGGTGGAAAACCTCGACGCGCATTTCGCCCTAACTCCGGAGCATCCTCAGGATGTGGACTCTACGAACAACGTCCGTCAAGTGCCGCCACCGTTTTGGCCGGTGGCGGCACTCATTTACTTAAAGGTGCATATTTTTTATCACCAACATATTTTGACTTGGGCTGGCCTAGCAATTAATTAATTATTGTCTACATTATACCAGACACATAAAGCCGCCAGAACATAATGGCCCACAATGGCCCACTGCAGGCCATCGCGAACTGAATATATAATATTATATTATTATAATAAATAATATTATCAAGCCATAGTAATCCTATATTAATGTAGTCGTATTAAAAGGACCAAAGTCTTTGTTAATATTTAATTTGAATAATTAAATTACTTTTGGTCGTATATTGTTGATAGATTAATTTATTATTGTTAATTATTAAATTATTATGAAGGGAGAGTATAAATTAAAGGAATAATAACAATTATATTGATAGAATAAACATTATAATATTAAAATCATGGTATCCTAAGCTGATTTTATTTTAATTTTTTTTATCCTTATTCGTTTAATTAAATGTACTTAATATACGCAAAAATATTTTTGTACCTAGTGCCCAAAGTGTTTGCAATACATAATTATCGCCTTCCCTAACCATTCAAAATAAAAATTTATTTTTGTGTCGCGAATATTCCGCTTGGGTGAGCCACCAGGAGTAATTTTAATACTAATTTTAATAATGAGTTATTTAACAATGTAGCGTTTTTGTGGATGTAAAATATCTAACAAAAAACGTGCAGCAAGTCGCCTTCACAGTGTACGATTAATCGCACGATCTGTATTCCTACATAAAGCGAGGTCATACACGCATACTGCAGCTCCTTTGCGTTGCGTCTCTACGCCGCCGCGCCGTGGCAATGAGGGTTGTTGAAATTATATTTGCCACCAGGTGCCGCTATGTAGCCTTCGGGTTTATCGTGTCAAATAAACACATTATTGTGGCACTTTTTTTTTGATCGGGCGTTGACCCACCAAACATTCCCACTACTGTATCTCCTGTTTCGCCAAGATCGACAGCGATATCCAACCACGAAAATATTTTGATACGATCTCCCATGCCCGAGAGACATGCTAAAACTGTCTTGGGACCCACAACAAACTAATATGTATTCTGTGCCCGCAACGAAATTAATCAGAAGAAAATTATAGGAGGAGTACGAAGAATTCCTATTTCCCTCCCCATACAAAGCGGGAGACAGCACAAAGTTGCAATGACAAGTTGCAAAGTCAAAGAACTTAAGGCGAAGCACCACGGAAATAAGGTTAATAATCGTGACATATGACAGCCGTAATTTGACACGATAGACCCGGAGGCTTCATCGCGGGCCGCGGCACCTGGTGGAA
Organism: Aricia agestis; assembly: GCF_905147365.1. NCBI lineage: Eukaryota > Metazoa > Arthropoda > Insecta > Lepidoptera > Lycaenidae > Aricia > Aricia agestis. The sequence continues at coordinate 27,231,349 of NC_056406.1, read as the reverse complement.
AATATAGTATGCGGTTTGAAGCTCATTGTCCGCAAGTAACTGCCAAATATTTGCAGGGCTGTAAACTTTAACGAACATAAGATGAGGCGGAACAGACTAATCATGCATTGTTGCATTGGCAACGCGCGACCGACACAATACAAGGGTTTAGGGTCAATACCGCCTTTAGGGCCAATAATTCAGACCACAACACGTTACACGACGCGTAGCTGCCTTGACCGTGAGAGAGAGACGTCTTGCAAGACTCATTGAAATCTATCAATTCCATATTATAATCTTTAGAAAAGTATCTCACGGCAGCTGCGCGTCGCGTTGCGGTCTGAATTGACCCTTAATTGTGCTTTCGCACGTGTCGCTGCAATTCATCTGCGTTGCTGCCTTCCAACGACACAAAGTTAATGCGCAATGTTACATCGCTCTTGGCCCAAGGGAACTCCTACGACATGATATTCTATACGATTTATCGTATCGCGTATAATTAATAGTCCTTCTGTCAATACACAATGATCCTACCAATATATATTACTCCCATGCACAAATATATTTTTAGTACTTTGGTTATTCCTAAATATAAAACCACTTCAGTATTTTGTTTTTCCAAACGTAGCTAGTAGTAGTCATATAATAATTTTTATTATACTCTGCTTTTAGATGGACCACTGGATTATCAGCTGTGGCCTGTTAGCTGTAATATACGCGGCTCTTTCTTTTTTCAAATGGCGGAAAGGGCGCCATCTTGTACATCTGCCAACTTGGACGTATCTGCCGATATTTGGTAACATGCACTATTTGATCGGCAATGACGAATGTAAGTATAAAATACATATAATATTTTTAACTAAAAAGTAGTTTTAAATTACTTTGACCTAAATGTTGATTCAGAGCAGTTGGCAACTTAAGTGTGACTATAATGCTACCTACTTATAGGTAAATTAAAGTAAGCCGCTAACCTTACTCCTGAGTTCTGAGTGTGGACTGTGGGTGGTGGGGGTTAGCCGACAGACTCAGACATACCTAATATTGAGTTAAGGTTTGGTTAACTCAAACCTTACTCAGACCTTACTGCGGCACTCAGAGACTACTCAGAGATAAATAAATATTAATTACTATTATAATTGAACCCAAGTAATTTTGACATAACCCTAATTAAACATAATTTGTCAAACACTTCATTAAATTTTAAATTATGTGTCAGTAATTGTTCCATTAAAGAGGTCGTTAAATGGGTAATCCTATAAAACTGAATCTGTTGTCAAAATGAGATTCGTTAATTCGTTAAGGTAAGCTAACCTGAGACATGAGTCCAGAGTCGTTAGGTTAGCGACTCAGGAAAGGATCTGTCCTTTCCTAAAGGACCTAATTGGACAGATCCTTTCCTGAGCCGCTAATCTATTCCTAGTTACATGCGTGACTAGTTTTAAATATAATAAAAGGCTTGGTCATTTCGTAGATAGATTTCGACGTTTGACGGAAATTGGTGACATTATGGACGAGTCCGGTCTGCCGTTCGTGTTTTGGGTTGGAACTTGCCCGGCAGTTGGTAAATATTGAATTTTGTTCTCGCTGACATGCATCGCATGTGTATAGGGAATCCTATGTCCATTGTACATTATATCCTGTACCTCTTCGAGATCTACTCTATTATTTTATGGTTTTTTTATCAAAATATGTATCTTGCGACAGCAATAGATCAACAGACAGGTTGTACAATTTTTGCCTGTTGCATTTCTCGCCGTCGCAAGATACTAGTAGCCATGCCGTTCTATAGTTTTAGTGTGAAATAGTATCATAAGTACCTACAAAAAACTTTTGCATTATGTTTTAGTGATATCAAATCCAGAAGACGCCAAACTGGTGGCCAACACTTGTATAGAGAAGCCGCACTACTACAGATTCAGTCGAGAATGGGTCGGAGATGGCCTTATCACTGCACCAGGTACAATCTTAGAAGAAGAAGAATGTTTAAGGGCGTTCGCTGCGTTAGGGTTGATTCAGATCGCAACGCGACGCGTAGATGCATTTCTAAATTAGTATGGATTTGACAGATTCGCAAGACGTCTGACGCAATTGAAATCTGTCAAATCCATACAAATTTAGAAATGCATCTACGCGTCGCGTTGCGGTCTGAATTGACCCTTAAGAAGATACACCAGGGGCGAGAGAAATTGAAAATAGGTATTTGAAAATGTATTGCTGTCTCACCAATCTCAAGTCACCTACCGCAGAGTGCGATAGAGACAACACGACGAAAGTTCTAATAAAAGAACAGAAAATCTTCGATTCGTTGTTCGCTGATTCCTTCTCCAAAACTTAACCGATTTAAGTAATTTTTTCATTAAGAATTAAAGCAAGGCTTGAGCTGTGTTCCTGTTTTATTTTTTTGTATATTCTAGCCAGTTTTGTTTTCTGGGTGTTTGAACACAGAGGAAAATCTGGCCATTTTTTTGGGTTTTTGGACGTTCTTATCTTTTTTAATAATTAAATTATGAAAAAAAAGAAAACATAGGGACATGCTAATAGTGGCCATAGATATTTAGAAAAAAAATCATAACTCTACCGGCATTATCCAGGGAGGAAACAGGGGACAGCGTTTGTATGGAAAAACGGCGGTGTGGAATCCTCTTGACCCATAAGAGGATACACCAGGGGCGAGAGAAATTGAAAATAGGTATTCGAAAATGTATTGCTGTCTCACCAATCTCAAGTCTCCTACCGCAGAGCGCGATAGAGACAACACGATATACTTACTCTTGTATATCGTGTTGATTATTGCTCGTTTAAAGATATAAGATTATGCGAATTATAATTGCCTAAGTTGATAAAAAGTGCTATGCGATAGCTTTACCGCGGCAGTCCGCGAGTGCAACACATATTTTTTTTTATTCTCTTACCTTTAGCTTGCTTTACTTACCTAATCCTATTTGTAGGTCATATTTGGAAGAAGAGCATCAAGATGATAGCCGGGACCTTCTCGAGTCCGGTGGTGACCAACTACCAGGCCATCTTCAACCGCCAGGCCAAGAAGTTGGTGGAGACTCTGAGATCGAAGGTCGGCAGGCCCTTTGATGCCAAGCAGACTATAGCGCTTACTACAATAGATGCTATCTGTGGTGAGAGAACTATTTCTTTTTCTTAAATCAGGGCAAAAAGGGACAAATATATTATTCTCAGACAGCTACGCTTTGAAACTTGCTAGAGATCCGCCTTCTCCCGAAATGTTGCTTTCGGTTCCCTAACTGCTGCTTGGTACGACTAATCTATATTCTGTGCTGCTGCTTAGCGTACCCTGATCTTGTAATTTGCAGAGACAGCGCTAGGAGTACCAGATATTACTCAAGGTGTTATAAAAAAGGAGTACTACGACACTTATGTGAAGACTTTGCAGAAAATCGTCGATCGTGGACTGAACATATTCCATCATCCCCAATTCATTTATAAGAATACAAAAGCGTACAGGGAATATATGGAACACGTGAAACTGCTGAGGGACGTGTCAGGAGAGGTGAGTGAAAATACCAGGTTAATTTCGAATACAGGCTGAGTTCTTATAGTCACAGAGAATAACACCCACAACTAGCACCAAAAGCGAGACAGACAAATAGACAGACAGACGGAAACAGGAGCCAGCGCGCGCTATACGGTATACCTAAACTGAAGTCCACGCGGACGTTACGCACGCACGGCAACAGCTAGTACTTAACTTACGTCTTACATACATAGGTTGGGGAAAAAGATTCTTCGCATTTAATATATAAAAAATCAAATGGTTTTTATATAAAGTTTATTAACAATTGACAGGACTATACGGCTGATACATAAACACCTCCCAGCCAAACTCCCGTAATTTTTGCTAAGTGGCTAAAGATGTGTGAGGTCTAGAGTTATCGTGGTGAAAAACCACACCCCTTCTGTTGATTAATTTCTGCCGCTTTCTCTCAATCTTCAATCTTGCTTTAATCTCAGTTGATCACAGTACAGTTCAGAATCGATGGTCCTGCCTGGCGGTAACAGCTCATAATGAATAATGCCCTTCCAAACCCACCACACACTCAGCATCGCCATTCACCTTGTTGCGAGTTAACCCGGGTTTCGCCACAGTCTGTGAAGCCTGACCGGCCTTTGACCACGATCTTTTTCGCACGCGCTTATCGTACGTGATCCACTTTTCATCACCAGTTATCAGCTTCTTCAAAAATGGTTCGGTTGTCGTAATAAAAAATCACAAAGTTTATTTCAGTAAGCTCATGAGGCACCCAAATATCGAACTTTTTTGTGTACCCAGCTTTTTTCAAATGCGCCGAAACCGTTTTGTGGTCAATCCCCAGTTCTTCAGCTACATCGTAACTACTAGTATGCGATCTTGCTCCACTTTTTCAAAAATGGCATCAGTTTTTTCCGTAACATGGTGACCAGAGCGACGTGCATCTTTGATATCAAAATTTCCGGATTGAAAATGCTTAAACCAAATTTTGCGCTACTTTCACAGATACTGCATCAGGTCCATAAACATCACAATGTTTTTTCCCGGCTTGTGTTGCATTTTTACCTTTTTTGTAATAAATTTTTAAAATGTATCGAATTTCTTCATTAGAATCACCAATTTTAACAATAAGAAAAAATCTCACATTTACCTAATTTGAATTGGGAATTGTCTTCTGTAAAATTAAAACTTTTTGATGATACCAAAATCAGTCAGATACAATTTAATTGGTATAGCCCAAGAGATTTTATGACAAGTTTTTACTGTATACTAAGGTAAAAGCACTAATAGTAGACTCGAAACTAATAGATGACACTTACGACAAAAATACCATAAAAATAAGAATTACTCTAATTTTTTCTCAACACTATAAATTTTATAAGCTTCTCAAGCTATCTGTTGATGTGAAAAAATATATTTGGGACGCCTTCGGGAACAAAATTTTAAAATGGGATCAGTTTTCGTAAATAATGTGACACGTCAACAAGCGCTCGGCAATTTCTTAGCAAATAGGTTAAGGAAGGCGAAAAGTTGCACGTAAGTTTTGAATACATTTATTTGATTTTTTGTAATTTCTATTGATTTCATTGGATTAATGGTCATGTTGTTTATTTATGATTTTTTTCCATTTTCCCTAACAATATAAAGGATGTCTACTATTAGTTCTTGAAAATGTAAAAAACCTAATAGATGACATGGATCTCATCTTTTAGTTTTGCAATACATACTAAAGTTATTTTGTTGTTTATTCTACTGCAAATATCACCACTATTCTCTGAAAATATAATTCTATTAACAAACTAACAAATTAGAAGTACTGTACCTAAAAATGGACATATTAGACCTTGTACTGATCTAAAAATCGATTGCTTAATTTTTTAGCAGTAAAAGGAGAGCTGAGAAAAGAAAGAAGAAAAAAGAAGAGGCAAGAGAAGCATGGAGACTAAAGACTGAAAATAAATTTACTAGGAAAGAAATATGAAAAATAAAAATAAGAGGAAAGATAGTTTCAGAATGGAAGAAGAATGGATAGAATCTGGAGACAACGTGGATAATATTTCATATGCATGTAGTTACTATGATGAAGTAAATGAAATCTTTAAAAAAATCGGCAAATAAAGACCTAATAATAGGAAAAATGTAAAATGTAATGTAATGTTCTATGTCAACTATTAGTTCATATTGGTGTCTACTGTTAGTGATGTTCGTTTTCTGTGATGTCATCTATTAGTTGTTATGACTAAGTTTACAAAAATACCAATAATATATATTTTTTATTGATTTGTTCAAGAATAATTATAATAGTTTTATTTTGTAGGAGTTACTGAAGACATGGAAGAATTTATCAATCCTCTATTTTCATAAATATATATTTTATAACATTCAAATGTTTTATGTTTCCTTAAAGCGTCTGCCATTAGTGCTTTTACCTTATATTGCGAAGAGACTAGTATTTTTCCCCAACCTATTAATTTACTTCAAAAAATTTATTTCAGGTAATTCGGAAGTTAAAACAAAATAAAAAAGATACGGAAAGTACAGAGCAGAATAACGGTGAGTTAAATAATTAAAAAGTATATGTAAATGTTTTTTTAAATATATTAATAACACTGCACTGTCAAATATTTGATTCGAAATATTTTTCGAATCGGACTGGAATTGTTACCGTCCAGTGATGATCTACACTGAATTTCAGGGGTGCCATCAGGAGTTCGGTCATCTTTGGACATCTTAGTTAGTCTGAGCAGAGACAACATTGACATTACAGAAGAATACATCCAGGATGAAGTGAACACATTAATTTTGGCTGGACAGGAGACGGTGGCCACCGCCTTGCATTTCATCTTTATCATGATTGGCAGCAAGAAAGATATCCAGGAGAAGCTGTTTAATGAGTGAGTTTTATTTCCCTAACTGCTTCCGCTTCCGCTCCTGCTTCGCCCGCGTTGTCGCTTATAAAACAAATATAACATCTATACACATTGTTATACAATATTGTATAATATTGATTCCAGGATGAAAGACATATTCTGTGATACGCGACGTGATGTGAGCAAGGATGACTTGGAGAGGATGGTGTACTGCGAAGGAGTCATATGCGAGACCCTCAGGCTGTACCCTCCCGTACCCATAGTGCTGAGAAAAGTGGACACAGACATACAGTTGAGTAAGTGTCCATGCACTTATTCTTAATTTTCTTTTCAATGTATGAGAGTCGAAACTTATTGCGCCTTTTATTAGCTGCAAAGATGTTGAAGTTGTATACTTAGCGTCGGTGTTTTCCACGAGCCAAAACATTTTTGATTGTACCACTGTAGGAAAATCCCACGCGTCATTCAACTACTACATAATATTGTATAAGGATTCTACGGATAACGAGACAATGACAAATAATCACCTTAGAGTTTAAAGAATTTAGAATTCGTTTGTTTTCTAAATTGAAACGGAACGGCTTGTAAGCCGTATGATCGAATGTATTCGATAATACCGGGCTCAGAGTTTTTTCTACTGAGCGCTGGTAATCTCCGGAAAATATCGTCCATCCAAAATGTCGCTGACCAGAAAAAAAATTTTACCAAATTTTCACCGTTACAGAGGATTGCCTGATAAAGGAAGGCACGTTTTGTGTTTTCCATGCATGGGCTTCTGGTCGCTCGAGCCAGATTTGGGGTCAAGACGTTTTGGAGTTTCGTCCAGAACGCTGGAGTGGACCCACACCCCCCATATTGGCTTTTAGCATTGGCAAAAGATCATGCATAGGTAAGTTTTCGGGTAAAAGACCGGGTGATTATACAGTATGCTGTGACAGCAATGCAACGGTCGTTTGTCAAGATATTTGCTGTCTCTAAAAGCACAATGCTTTTTTATAGATAAAAATTCTTGAATTGTTCTTTTGCAAAACTATTTTGCATTTTTAGCTTAACTTTGATAACGGCAACAGCCCTAATTATTTATTAGTGGTTATTAAATTATACAGGACGTAACAAAACATAGTGATAATAATACTTCAGGGGTTATGTACCATATGCAGAGTTCACTATGAAAATAGCAGGGCAAGCACCGCAGGCCCCAGCGTCATTAATTTTTTCATACAAAATTTTAAAATTTACTTATTCTTTTAGCACTGCTACTTTCACATTAAACCCAAGTATTACACTACAACTACAAGTACAACACTTAGTTTTGTTACCGCCTGTATAAATAAAACTTCATAACATTATAATACACACGAAAAAAGCCTTTTTCGTGGATTAAGTAATTAACACATTTTTTTTTTCAGGAAAGCGTTACGCAATTCAAATTTTGAAAACCATGTTGGCGTACTGTATACAAGACCTAGTGTTCAAATCGAACCCGAGAGACCTGAAAGTCAAAACAGATATCAGCTTGCGAACGTACGGTGGAGATTTGATAGAAGTTGGACTAAGATATAATAAATAAAATAACATGTTAGTAGTTTTGTCTTCTTCTAGCTTGCAAGTTGCAACTCGATACCTGAATATAATTCAATTATATTCCAGGTATCGAGTTTATAATAATTGTATATGTTCTGTAATCATTGGTTCACAAAAAAGAACAATAATAAGGGTTACTAACTTACAGGTTTAGTAATTAGTATGGAAACTGCTTTGTATTTTCGATAGCGCGATGGAGAAACAAAGCATGATCGCCTGAGAATACCGTAAGAGGCAATTTTCTGATTTCTCTCAATATATTTAATACCTGGATGTAAACTTTCAACCTTCCAGGTCTTCTAGATTTGGGTTGACATAGTTGTATGTCCTAGTATAACTGTGTTAACCAGATAACGCCAGTTCTCTCTTAATGGCCGTCAAGCTACGTTGGAGACGAACTCCGGTTACAGTCATTTTAAAAATTGATTATTATCCAAGTAGACATGTCTCGTCAATATTCAGCATTTGTAGTTGCAAAATACTTAAATAAAACAGTATGAAAATAACAGGAAGTCGATAAGACGCCTGTTTGACATGCTTTTGATGATAAACTTTATTGCTATCAATGTCACAGTATATAAACTATGGGCTCAGCCTTGTGAGGGACAGGAGTGGCGGGACGGGCGGTGCTGCACCATAAAGTTAATATTACCTATCGGAATAGAGAAACAATCCCGAGCTGGCAAACGTAACCAAAATTGATTTACATCTGTGTTTACAATTATGTTTACGTGTGCGTGTTAGTGATGTACTGTATACATCTTGTAATTGGACAAAATATCGATCATGGAATAATAATTGTAAGATTGTAAAAATAATAAAATGGGATAAAATAAAACTGCTTAGAATAATAATAATATTGTAATTTTGGAGAAAAATATTACTAAACTTTTTAATCGGGACTTACGCGACTTATTTAAGTAGTAATGCTACTACGAGTACATACTTTTTCTCGACGTTTCGATAAAATAGATTGTAGCTGTGGTAGTTCGTACATTGGCCAAACGAAACGGACTATTGGCGAAAGAGTGAAAGAGCATATAGCCGCAGTGAAAAATCGCCAGACAAATAAATCCGCGGTAGCAGAACATCTGCTTGATATGGGGACTAATCACTGGATGGAGCTACACGACCCTAAAATCCTCTCTACGGATCGTCATTACCACACGAGAGTAATACGTGAAGCAATTGAAATTAAAAAGTACAAACATTTCAATCGTGAGGACGGATTTAAATTGTCGCCCGCCTGGAATCCAGTGATCAATAAGTGCAAACCGCGTGTGTCACCTGTGTCTATAAGTGCAAACCCGGATACAGTTAGTGTTGTGTGTCGCAGGGAACCTACTGACTTTCAGTGTATTGGAACACAAATATTGGACAATTCGAGGGTAGTCGTAGAACCGACCGCCCGGTGCAAACGAAGACGTCGCGCTCCTGCAGTCCCCTCGTGACCTCGGTCTTAAATAAGTCGCGTTAAGTCCCGATTAAAAAGTTTAATTATAATGCAACGCGAAAGTTTAAAATGTTAAAAATATTACTTTTATCATTAAACATTTTTGTAGCAAAAAAACAAAGATATACTTATTTATAAATAGCTCATTTATTTATTCATGCTAATATTATAAATGCGAAAGTAACTCTGTCTGTCTATCAGTCCGTCTTTCACGGCTCTACCTCTGAAATAGCAGCTGCTATTTCTTAGAAGTCACGTACAGACTACAGTGTACGCGACTTTTAATTAGTATCCTACCTACTCCATTATTGTGCCATCGTTTATAAAATCATTGACCTTACAGGATAACTATAGGATTTGGCACACAAACTTTTTATGACTACTTTTGTAAATTTATTAATGGAAAGATTTTGAACGTTTTCTGGGATGTTATCGTAAAGGCGTATACATTGACCTGTAAAAGATTTACTGACTCTACTAAACCTGATCACCGGCAAATCTAGCTTGCGCTTATTTCTGGTGTTCCTACAGTGAATGTCACTTTTAGCTTTAAATTTACTTACATTGACATCTAAAAGATTAACTGACTTTACTAAGTCTGATCACCGGCGAGTCTAGCTTGTACTTATTTCTGGTGTTCCTACAGTGAATGTCACTTTTAGCTTTAAATTTACTTACATTGACATCTAAAAGATTAACTGACTTTACTAAGTCTGATCACCGGCGAGTCTAGCTTGTACTTATTTCTGGTGTTCCTACAGTGAATGTCACTTTTAGCTTTAAATTTACTTAGTTTAAATCCTGTAACTAAGTGCATTTAGATATAAGCTTCTTTTCTTTTGATATAAATTCTAGTTGAAAGGAGGTCGATGGTGAAGACAGTTGTGGCAGCGTTGGCGAGGACGTAGAATGCGATGACGACGGTATGCATATTGTGGCTAACTCTGGTGGTACAATGTCTCTGTAAACGTAGGATGACACAGTGCGCCTAGGCTTTATCTTGATCTATAACAAAAAAATGGCTGTTACTGTTACTTACTACTATATCATACTTTTTAATTTAAATCAATATGCAGATACACAATATAAAAACAGTACAAACAATAGTAAAACCATAACTATGATTCATGGCATAGTACAATATAAGGTAAACAAATCGGTTCGTTTATTCATACAAATATTTATGATGTGTGGAAGAATATCTAGCTTATTTACTGACGATGCCCTTCACCGAGCTCATCTTCTATTGAATGAATGATCTGATACCTGATCTAGTGAATATGCCACAGCCATATTGGATGTAGAAAGACATTACATCTGTGGAAATTTCAGAAGTCTATTACTATAGCGGTTCTTGAGATACAGCCTGGAGACCCGAGACAGACAGACGGACGGACGGAAAGACGGACAGACGGACAGACGGACAGACGGACAGACAGACAGATGGACAGACGGACGGACAGACGGACAGGCAACGAAGTCTTAGTAGTAGGGTCCCGTTTTTACCCTTTGGGTGCGGAACAATAAAAACGATAAATTATGTATGAAAGTATATTAATATAAACAATTATCATGTCAACATTCCTAGATAATTAGTATAACTAAAAAAATATATTCATATCGATACTACTTATCGATAACCTGATGCAGCCCTAGTGTAAAATAGAAGAAAATTGTTTACACAAAATATCCTTAAATTGTGCACCATGGCTATTCAAGTTATGTTTTCCATATAAATAAACATATATAGAAGTGAATTATCAAAATCAATACCAATAACTCGAAGGAAATTGGCAAAAATAAACTTAAAATTAGGTCCTGTCGATGTAGAATAATTCACCTGTGAAATGAATATTTGTCCGGGTTTTTTCGATGTGTTGTACCACAATCGGTGACCGAACAAGTTACCATATTGTTGCGAAAGCAGTATTATATATAATTATTCACTTTAATACATAAAATCACAATTTTTCTGAGAGCCCAAATTGACAACTTGCCGACCGGATCAGACAGATTGTCAAACAACAAAAACAGATGAAAAAAGTGGTATACCACCTCAAATCACGCTTCTCTTTCTACCACGTAGTGTTACTGATAATTACATCTCGCTTGCTCAGGCCTTTGTTTCTCTATTACCGATAGGTAATATTAACTTTATGTGCTGCACAAATCTGCACGGCGGTGACATATTAATGTCATTGACATAAGTGTAATAGAGTTAATTCGCGAGGGAGGGGGGACGATGTCATATGGTAGAGAACCATGCAATAATAAAAAAGTTAAATAAATGAATCATAAGTCATAACTCATAACCTACGCTGATTATCTCGACTATCGTGTTTTACTAAAGTTCCTGATACCGTACACCTTATACATACCTATATGCAGTTAATCGAATCCTCTTCAAAGGCTCTTGCAACGTTAGTCTCAAAATTCATCAAGGTCAGCAATTCATCACAATACATGAGATGGGATGTAATTTAATCCTTCCACAAAAAATGGTGTACCTCATCATGCATTCGGGTCACCGCTATCGACGCTAACTGTTAACAACATTTATTTTGTTGAACACGATAATTTCCACATGTAATTACTTTAAGTTCGTGTCATCAGTCAGCTAACGAGAGCCGACAGCGGGTGGAAACTCACGTCTCACGCGAAGGAGAAATCTCGAAGTCCCGTTTCAATATTTGTAAAAAGTAAATTGAAAATTTATAATTTACGTCGTGCTTAACGACCGTAATTTGTTAAGTCAGTCGTGACGTCATAATAACCGGTCAAACTGGGAAGCCTGTGGGATCTTTGTCCAGGAAATCCTTTAACGTACCATCACAATATTATGAAGAGAACTGTACTGATTTTGCCATTTCAAGTTTTTTATTGAGCAAGATGTAACAAAACACAAGTGTAACAAAATATACGTATTAAAATTGTAAAGTTAGCACTACCGTCTATGACTTTTATCCACGGAGCTAATTATCTATATAATGGTTTGATATAGGATATGATAGAAAATAAGTCACCAGCTATTCTGGACCACAGCAGACTAGGTTTCCATTAGGTTGCAAGTAATTCTTCATTATCAGGTTTCAATCTTGACTAGCAGTTCCTGCAGTCTACGTCACTGGGGGCGGTAAAAGAAACCCTTTATGTCGTCGACTTAAGGATCACTCTAATAGACACTCGGAGGCAGAATAGCTGCGAACGGTGTCCGGGCTTGGTCGCAAGGATACCGCCGTCCAGCGTCCTGTCCCCCGTAGTACGGCGGTGCGCGGGCGCGGAGACACAGCGCATTACTTGTGATAAGTTTTTTGGTGAGATTATTTTTCTAATTCTTTTTTCAAATCGTTTTTCCAAAAAAATTAAAAAGATTTAAAAAAAAAAGTGTAAAGGCAAGTTGAGAAATTAGATTAAGTTTGATAGAAGAATGGATTTGTGCATAAATAATTGTTGAGAAACTCTACAATTATTTATGCACATATTTTTGATGTTAATATTAAAAGTTGATTTAATTTATGTAACTGTATTATGTGTTTGTTTAAAATAACAAAGGAAGTTACTTCCTTTGTTATTTTAAACGAACACTATGCATAAAGAATATTTAGGAGCTTTCTGATAAGTACCGGATCGGCTATCCACAAGTTATCTGACAGACTGACAGATAATTTGTGGATAGCCTATCCAGCACTTATCATGGAGTAGTGAAACAAGCCCTTAGGCTCTAATTTAGGCGGTATTTATTTGTCTTTTCTGTGCTCTCAAAAATGTATTTTACATCTCAGGGTCAACCAGTGAAGATGACGGTGAAGAAGAGACCCTCGGACCTGACGAGCCTGGAGCGGTTCAACCTGTACTACCGAGAGAAGGAGGAGCCGCTGCCGAAGGGGGAACGCATCAAGAAGTACATCTGGAACCCCAAGACCAGGGAGTTCTGCGGCCGCACCGGATCAAGCTGGTGTGAGTTGAAATATTCTGCTTATATTTGCTCAGTTGTATTTTATTACAATTTCAAGAGTCAATGTAAGCAAGGGTGTCGCCAAAGGGAGGCAGACAGGGCGTTGCCCCAGCCCCCACCCTCCACAGATCAAATATATTCAATTTTTATATATTATATTGATATTGAATATTGATATTAGAAACGTTCTTATTAACGGTTCATGCTCTCGAATGTACCAGGCGTTCTCCCCTCCTCTTACTTGTAAGTAGAAGTTATCAGCTGTCCATATTGTATGTACAGTTTTATTAGTTAAAGAGATAACGTACATTTGAAACGGAGGGTCTATTTCAGCCTTTCCCAAAGTGGGCGATAACGCCCCCTTGTGAGAGCTGAAGGCCTAAAGGGGGGAGGTGTGAGACCCATAAAAAAACTGGGGGCGTTTTTTAGAGGCTTTAATTTAAAAGTGAAACAAAGGGGGTGCCAAATTTTTTTTCTCAAAGTGGGTGGTAGACAAAATAAGTTTGGGAACCCCTGGTTTATTCCATAATTTAAAATCAGAAAAAAAAAGATAAAACTTAACGTAATCTATCGTAATAGAGGAAAAAGTGTTAAAGTTTTATTCACGGGATTAACAAAGAAGGAAGTCGTACCTAATTTTGGAAAATCCCACCTTTAAAGTCAAAAAATTATGTAACATAAAGTAGACGTATCTGGTTTGTCCCAAATTGTGGGACGCCCACGCACGATTACGGCGCTATCGTCGAGTGGTCAAGTCTGGCCCGGATGCGGGATGAGCCGCTGCCAAGGTGAGCACAAGACGGCGGATACACAAATTGAGCCAATAAGCCCATCCTGCGGGGCAGCCCGCATCGCCCGCACCAGCGCGAGACTAGTGCACACTGTTTATTATTTACTAGGCCTAGCCCGTGATTTTCCTCGCGTTAATATAGAACCTCTGCCTGTAGCCAAGACGTTGTCTTTATCGCTTCTTCATGGAATCGCCGATCAAAATGTATGGAATTGACATTAGACGAGTCGAACGTCGCCGAAAAAGTCTTGGCTAAGGCCAGTTGACACTGTGACTAATTTGTAAAGAAACGTTTTTAATATTGCTGTAATATGTCAAGTACCATCGAGGAAATCGATTCCTTTACAGTTGACAGACCAACGTCATTTTGCCGGATCATGTCAATTCAAAGTTAATTGTTGTGACTTGTGGCTGGGTTTGACGTAACGCGACCAAACTACGTAGGTCCCCCATCTGCCTAGGAATCAACTTCTCAGATAGTACAATCGCTAAATTATAGCGACACTTATGTTGTTTTAGCACTGTGACTGCAATGGCGGTGCGAAAAATAAGAAACATGAATATCTAGTCGTATACCGTAATGACAGACATTTTAACGATTTTCCAGCGAAAATCGCAACCTTCTACATCGTGTTCTACTTGGTGCTGGCGATCATCGTGGCCATCTGCATGTGGACCTTCCTGCAGACCCTGGACGCGCGGCAGCCGCGGTGGCAGATGGAGAGCTCCATCATCGGGACCAACCCCGGGCTGGGCTTCCGTCCCATGCCCCCGGAAGTCGCCAGCAGCGTCATCTGGTACCGGGGCAACGACCCCGGCAGCTACCAGTTCTGGGTGCGAGAGCTGTCCAATTTTCTTAAAAGTGAGTTTATAGAGTGCCAAACTACGATGTTTACAGCTGACATTTTTATCAATATTATTTTTTCCTATTACGTTATTCGAGTCCACAATAAGTGTCAAAATTGTCTATTGATCCAGCTCCAGAATCCAATAACGCTGGCTCCTGCTATTATGACAAATCGTCACATGTTGCAGCGTACAAACGCGACGCGAACAAATCGATCGCCGGCCAGAACATCCACAATTGCGACTTCAAGCTGCCGCCGCCCGCCGGCAAGGTGTGCGACGTGGACGTCAACGCCTGGGGACCCTGCACGGAGGAGAACGGCTTCGCCTACCACATGTCGACGCCCTGCATCTTCCTGAAGCTCAACAAGATCTTTGGCTGGAAGCCCGAGTTCTACAACAGTTCCGACAACCTGCCCGCCGCCATGCCCGAAGACTTGAAAGAGCACATCAGAAACATGACGGCATATGATAAGAATTACGTAAGATAAATATATTCTATTATATCTTGCAAAAGCGACATCTTTCTGTGTATGTATTTTGAAGTAAGTAATTCTCATAATTATGAGAGATCGGAGACATCAGTCGGGAGAACATTCTCCCGACTGATATGAAATCAAGAGATATTTCAATTCATATTTCTTTAATATTCTATCAATCATAAATAGCGACAGTCAGCATAAAAAATTTACTCACTTTTTCTTAATCTATTTATATATCTTTTTATGAAGAGCAATAAAAATGTCCACAAATAGCAACCACAATAATTGTTCTCGTTACAGCTGAACATGGTGTGGGTGTCGTGCCAGGGGGAGAACCCGGCGGACCGCGAGAACATCGGCCCCATCCAGTACCTGCCGTACCGGGGATTCCCCGGATACTACTTCCCCTACACCAACCAAGAGGGCTACATCAGCCCTCTCGTCGCGGTGCATCTGCAGAGACCTAAAAGTAAGTCTTATACTACATGCCAAAGTTACTTTCGATCTAAAAATAAGTAAGTCTCTGATGAAATGAAATGAAATGAAAATATTTATTTCTAAATAGGTTTACAAAATGAACACTTTTAGAAGGACTACATTTTTTTAAATAGAATAAGGGGGCAAACGAGTAAACGGGTCACCCGATGGAAAACAACTACCGTCGCCCATGGACACTCGCAACATCAGAAGAGCCGCAGGTAACGCACCTGCAGCTCTTCTGTCCTTGCCGGCCTTGTAAGAGAGAATACGCTCTACTCTTAAGGGTTTGCAGGTCGTATAGGTGCAGGTCGTATTGGTTCGGATATACCAGTTGTCTAAGAAGTTTAATAAAACAATGAAACTAACAATATTCTAGAGGTAGAGCTAAGGTAGAGTCTGAAATATTTGACTCAATTAATAAATTATGGACTCTAGAAATTTGAATATTGCTCGTTTCATTTTTTTATCCATAGACTGTCTTGACTCAAAAAATTCATATTAGCAGTAGTCAAAAACTCTAAGACTCTATGATGCTCGACGAAAGATGTTCTAGAATCTAGAATATTGAATTTTTGTCCTCCAGCCGGAATGCTGATCAACATAGAGTGTCGCGCCTGGTCACACAACATCAAGTACGACAGAGGGGAGGGCATGGGCTCCGTGCACATCGAGATCATGGTGGAGTAGACCAGCTGTAGCCGTAGCCAATCATATTGTGATAATTGTGTGAATGAATAAAACTCACATCTAATACAAGCTTTTATTTCTATTATTTGCATAATAATCCTCACGTTGTGCATACTCTACGCTTATTTCAAGGTTTCATAAGTACTAAAATAATTTATTTTTATTAAAAATTAGGATCCCTTTCATTTTCTTTAAACAAACTTATCTTCAATTACTTTCATTTGTACTAAAATAAATGCTTGATTTGAAATGAACAAAGGAATAAAACAAACATATTATAAATAAATACATAGTAGACATAAATATACAGTAAACCTACAGATAACCTTACTTAATTGTTGACTACGAGGTTACAGTGGCGGCCCTAGGGGTGGCGAACAGGACAATCATCCGGGGTCTCCGGTCTCGCTCTTGCAAGGGCCCCGCAAGGTATTTTTTCGTAAGACAAAGGGCCTCACAAAGTCCCTACACCCGAGGCCTCGCAATGAGTGAGGCCACCACTACTAGGTTAAGAGTTAATCAATCATGATCTCGAGGTGGGTGGACCCCAGTCGCTCCTTGAGGCTCTCTGTGTACTGGATGTTCCTCGCCCAGGCCCGGCAACGGATGTTAATGATCTGGTGCACTGAAAAGTAATGGAAAATATTTAAACCATTTCTACCAATATTTTTGCGCAAAAAGGGATATTAAAATGTTGGAATTACCCTTGTAATTAGAAATCGTCCGAATTTTTTAGATGCTTATAGCTGATCGCAGATTTGTCAGCACCGATTCATACAACGAATTCTAAAATGGCGCGCGTTTGACGCGTGCGTTCTGATAAATGTGCAATCACCCTGTATTAGCTTCATGCAATCACCTTAATCCTTATATTGAATATTTGACATATTGACATTGACAACAAAAAATGGACCTACATTTAGGCTCCAACAGCTGAACAGCCACCAGGGGGCTGAGGTAGCCGGGGGTGTTGTCGTAGGGGTAGTAGGTCTCCGGCATCCCGGGCTGGGGGTAGTACCTCAGAGGGCCCAGGGCCTCTGCGTCGACTGGCCTCTCCCCGTGACAAGACACCCACACTTGACGGCGCTAAAATATTATGATTAAAATTTAAAATTAATGCGCCTTTAAGAAAGCTGCTGTATAAGTGCTCGTCCACCGGACAGATTTGTTAATTTGCATTGATTTCTAGTTTTCTAGGGTACTGCGTGCACTAGAACGTCGTTTCTGCACCTGAAAAATTATAAAAAAAAGACGATGCTCCGACCTCACCATACGCCCCAATTCCGACCCAGTGGACGCGCAACTTGAGCAATACCTATATTGATGCATGTTGCTAATAAATTTTGTAAGGCTCGGCAATTTGTTGTCAAAGGTATGTTACCTGCTGCGGGGTGGTCGTTGTGTTGATGTAGTTCTTTAAATCTTGAGGTATGTTCGGAGGAAGGTCCTCAGGATCGTCGTAGAAGTCCGGATTCCAATCAAATATCTGTAACAGGGAGATCCAAGAGACTAAATTAATTTTGCCTTGTAACCCATGAACACATCACTTTATGCTGAGGAAGTTACCGGAAACGAAATCTGAATTATGTGCGATTGCAGCTGTAATAATATATAACTATTACCTAAGGCTACTTAAGAACTCATTACTAAACAACAATTAGATCAAAAAAGTCGCACACCAGATATCAGCTTGGTTTAGCAGTGTCATGCAGGATCTACCTATTCAGTACCTTATTAATTTTAATGATAATACATGGAGTTTTGTTCGCGTATCCGAAGTTATTCTCCTTGGAGCAGGGGCCGAACTGGCTGACGTCGAAAGAGCAGACCTCGTTCCGCGGCGGTTTGACGCCCCTGCAGTCGCGCTGGTTCTCCCCCTTGTTGATCAGGAGGCTTTTGTTCTCGTACGCTGAAACGAGAGTTATCCTCTATTATCTCTACGTTTTAAGTACGGTATTTTATTAAAATCTGCACAGTTATTACTAGATCAGTTCCAATATAGAGGTAGATATAAAGTCACATCTATAAAACAAAAAGTTCTTTTTCATTGTTAGTGTCTCACTTTTTCTATTCTTCCGTAGAAAAAAACCCTTTCTAAACATGTTGCGTGCAAGAAAAACACTGTACGTTGCGTCACCACAACACCAAATTTGGCGGAATTCTTTAGATGAGTTTTGAATGATTTTGCCGCCGGTTTTGGCGGTGCGGTGCCGCAACGCGGTTATGTTTTTTGGTCCTTAGTACTCACGTGCTAAGAAGTCGTTGATGTTATCGACGTATTTCTTGTACTGCGTGGCGTTGGAGGCGTTGTACCAGATGAGCGCGCCCTCCTCGTACACCAGCGGCCGGTGGCCCATGCCGGGGTTGTCACCTGGAAAACATGTCAACGAATATAATATAAGGCACGCTCGTTAGATTACTTAATCAGGCCTGTCTGGCATCAGTTCAGTCCATCAGTCTCAGACTGACGCAACAATGATGGCCGGAAAGTACATATAATAAAAAAATGATCAGTCCGTCAATCACACGGTTACACGATCATTCTCCGGTCAGTCTGGATCAGACTGATGGACTGAACTGATTCCAGACTGACCGTGTAACCTTAGCGGGCCGCCTAGACTCTAGACTCTAGGGATGATATTGAACATCGCGCGCCTTTAAAACTGTTCAATAAAATTGAAGCGTGGTATTGACAATATATTGATATTGATCGTTTAAGGACCGGCTTAAACATTTTATACCTTAATACTTAGCATCCAATACAATTTCAGCAAACTAAGAATCAATATAAATATAGGAAAAGTTGATTACATACTGACTTACCAATTTATATAAGTATTATTTACCATTTATTTAAACTTTCCACTTAATGTACTCGTAATCAAAACCAAACTGAAGTCTATAGAAGCTTTTTGACTTCGATAAAGAGAGTTAGTTAGAAGTGGATGCGTACCTACTACATAACAATAATACCGTTATTATAAAAAAGGGGACAAACGAGCAAACGGGTCACTTGATGGAAAGCAAAGCCCATGGACACTAGCAGCATTAGAAGAGATACAGATGCGTTGCCGTTAATATAATGCTTCTTCTGTGCTACTCACCTATGATGGAGGCGGCGAGGGTGAAGTAGGGGATCTTCTCGTCCATGGCGGAGAGCAGACCGCACATGCACAGCGAGAAGAAGATGATGATGCAGATGTACATCACCAGGTAGATCAGACCGATCACGCCTGGAACATTGCGATTGATATCATTAGGTTAGTATAATATTATACTAATTACTAGCTATTTGAACGAGCTTTGCTCGGTATTCGATAAAACACGAAAATTATTATTTTTTAACAAAAAATTAAAACCGACTTCCAAGGTAAAAACAAAAGTAATATTTTTAAAAATAATCTAAAAAGAATCAAATAATTCTTATTCCTTATTATAGTGCCGTCTTCAGGCTTCGCCTAAATCTCAACTATTTCTGTACTCAATCTTCGTACTTTTGAAGTCGCTACCAGCCCGGAAAAGTTCTGAGATCCTTGACATAGAACTTACGCTAAGGTAAGCTGGTACCGACTTCAAAAGCATGAAGATTGAGTATAGAAATAGTTGAGGTTTAGGCGAAGTCTGAAAACGGCACTATAATAAGGAATAAGAATTATTTGATTCTTTTTAGATTATTTTTAAGAATATTACTTTTTTTTTACCTTGGAAGTCGGTTTTAATTTTTTGTTAAAAAATAATAATTTTAACCTTTTTAGTTACCTATGAGACCACAAGGCCCAAGGCTATATTACTTATAGCTTGTTGTCTTAGAGTTGTACATAATATTATTACTAGCGGTCGCCCGCGGCTCCGCCCGCGTGGATGTCGGTTATGGCTGCAAAACCTACCCAAGAAAGACTCGGTTAGCAAAATGATTCCCAGGTCAATTCACAGACTCCAACACTGACATCGACGACGCGGACGCAGTCATTATCCGAAGGGATGCATATAGTGCACACTGCACAGATTGTCTTCCTCCCGCACGCGTACCCCCGCTTGGTGACGACCACTATCGTTATATCTGGGAGCACGGCAGTGCTCCAGCCAAGCTTTTTAAATCAAATCAAATCAAATCAAAAATATTTTTATTCGGAGTCATTTTTTTACAAAAACTTTACCGAACGTCGATACTACGGTGCCTACCACCGGTTCGGGAACTAACCCGGCGAGAAGAACCGGCGTAAGAAACTCGCACGGGGCCATATTTTACTAAAAAGATGGAAAATTACAATTTAAAACATATACAGTACAACACGGTCACCACCACTGGAATGTATATGCAAACTTCGTAATGACGTCATCACCATGCGTCTAGTTAATTTGACTGTGTTATATAACAATATTATCACTAAGAGCTATTTACAATAGGAATTATAAAAAATATTCTAGTAGCCTGTAAGAACCACCCTATTCCCAAGGTGTGTTGTCGTCGATGAAATCATTGATTTTATAATAAGCTTTAGTACACAAACGTTCTTTTACTACATTTTTAAATTTATTGGTAGAGAGATTTTGAACGTTTTCTGGGATTCTATTGTACAGGCGTATACACTGGCCTTTAAAAGATTTGCTGACTTTGCTAAGTCTGATCACTGGTATTTCTAATTTGTTCTTATTCCTAGAGTTAAAACAATGATTGTCGCTTTTCTTTTTGAAATAATTTTGAAAATATTTATATAATTATTTGGTGGGATTTTAATTTCGCCATAATTTCAAAACTAAACGTCCAATTTTAATAATTTAAAGACCAAATGTTATCTACATAAACTGTACTTAGTAATGAAATAATTTATTTTCATAAGGATTAATAGCATAAGTAAAAAAACGCGTTTAAATGTAGTCCCAAAAAAATCAAGATTTAAAAAAAAAATGGTTATAATGCCTCACTCGACATAGATAAGTATAGTGTGTCGCGGATTTTTTTGTAGATATTTATAAGATCTACAATTACTTAGAACATTTTATGGTTCTATCTTTTATAGTTTCGGCAGCGTACGCAAAATAAGTAACTTTTCTAAAAGGCTAATCCGTATGGTGTTCCGCAAGGTAGTAACCTAGGACCTTTACTATTTTTGTTTTATATAAATGACTTCCCTGACTATGTAGATGACGAAACTGTAATGTACGCAGATGATATAACAATAATTATAGCAAATAAGAATAAATTTACATTAGAAGATGATGTTTAAAAAAGATAAATTATTGGATGGAAGCTAATAATTTACTAATAAATACAAATAAGACTATGCTAATGAACTTCAAAATGAAACAAACGAATGAAATTAATCTTAATATTACACTTCAAGGAAACAAAGTTAATGTAGTTAACAACACAAACTTCTTAGGTATAAATATTGACGATATATGCTCATGGAAATATCATATAGAACATATGAGCAACAAACTATATAGGTTTACATATGCTTAGAACACTATATCACAATGTCAACAATAAATCAGCTTTAATAGCCTGTCATGGATGTGTTGAATCTATACTAAGATAATTATGTGGGGTAATTCTGTAACTGCCAATCTAATTTTTATCAAACAAAAAGCTTGCATACGAGCAATGAGTGGTGCTTGGAGATTAGACAGCTGCAAGCCACTTTTTCAAAAATACGGTATCCTACCACTACCATGCCTTTAAGTATATATTTGAAATGTTAAAATTTGTAAATAAACATTACCACTTATTTGATAACAATCTATCGAGCCAAAGACAAATAAGGAAGCGTACACTACTGGTTCCTACTCAGAAAAATAATATATACTCTAATAGTGCTTTCTGTATGGCAATAAAATTATATAATAAATTACCTGAGGAAATTAAAAATAAAAGTTGTACACTATTTAATAAAATGATATTCAAATTACTAATAAAAAAATGCTATTACACAATTAATGCATACCTTAGTGACAAAGAAATGAATTAATTAAGTATTGTATTAGTTCTTAAATATGTGTATTTTGTAAGGACATAATATTAATAAATTAATTAAATAAATAAAATAAATTGATATATTGATGACTTAGATTATGATTACTTTTGACATTGACTTTGTATCCATAATTATGTATTATTATTATTAGTATTATTTTGTGATGACATATTATTAATAAATTAATTAAATAAGTAAATAAATTAAGTTGATGTATTGATGACTTAGATTATGATTATTGACTACTATTATTAATAACTATTGACATTGACTTTGTATCCATAATTATGTACCTAATGCTAATTAATTATTATCGACATAATATTAGTATAGCTGTTACAATATAATAAGAATAATTATAATAATCACACAGAAACAAAATAAGAGGATGTAATAATATTTGAAAAAACACAAATTGACATGTAGAAATTATTTATAATTATTATTTATTAAAAAAGGATAATAAGAAAATTTTATAAGATAAGTATATTAATTATAAGACATACTTAGCTGTTTATGTATAAGTATTAGATAAAGTATAAGATTGAAAGACTGTATAAAATTTGCACGCCACCCAAAGGCAAAATAAGAGAGCTTTAACACTTTTTTTTTAAGTCGGGAAATGCCATTATGCATCCCCGGCAGCTGGGGAAGACAACCGTATGTGGGACTCGCTGCGGCCGATGAGATGGTAAGTGACCGCAGCTCTAACCCACTAAAACCCGACCTTGTTCCTTTCTGCGCCGCTACTGACAGAACCACGAGAAATGTGGGGCCACCGCAGTTCTGTCAGCGGGCGTCTGCCTGGTTGTCGGCAGACACGTCTGATTGAGGGTGTTCAGACACCCCCCAGGCCTAACAGAGACCCTACTAGGGCTTGTTTAGGCCATTCCTCTGCGTTTACGTCGCGATGCACTGGAACACATAGCGCATCGCGACCCGCTCGGGGGCTCTGTACAATGGACATCGGCGTCCCCACACCCCCGCTCCCCGGCTATGGCGGAACGTTTCGGTAGTCATTATTGACCCTACGTCGCCTTGGCCGACTACGTCTTCGAGGGTCGAGTGCCTCCCGCTCGCGTATGCGCTCGGCCTCCTCTTTGGCGGCCATTACATGCTCAGCAAAGTCTTCAACCGCCCTCCATCCTTGATTGCTGCCCAGCATCGAGCGAACCAATGCTGGGAGCGAGGTGTCATATCCGATAGCGGCCGTGAGAGCCGCACGTTGTCCATTCTAAGAGGGACAGACCGATACAGTGTGCTCGGTCGTGTCCCTGTCTTCGTCACAGTGGTGACATCTTGGGGTCTCTTCCCTTCCGACGATCTCGCACAGGTACCGACCGAAGCACCCGTGCCCGGTCAGCACCTGTGTGAGGCGAAATGAGAGAGTCCCATCCTTGCGATCAAGCCACTGTCTGAGTACTGGGCGGATGGCCAGAACTAAGTCCACGCTGGCTTGCGGCTCTTCAAGCCGCTCTTGCCACAAATCAATTGCCATATCTCTCGCATCGCTCCTCCACCGACGTACGGCATCCGGTAGGGGGTTGCTGCCCCCCGCGCGGACCGCAGCGCAACGCCAGAATACATCGGCGAGGGCACGCGCATCAGGTTCAGGGCGCCACCAGTATGTTTGGCGTCGCGGCTTGTAAGGACCTACTCGTGGCATTGAGGCATCACAGATGTTGCGTAATGCCTCATTGAGCCAGTCCGCGCATTCATCGACGTCGTCCGAGGGGAGCGGCGCCCATGACGCGACAGTAGCAGCCTCTTCCAGGAGGTCGCGGTCCAGCCGTCTCAAGGCCCATTTCGGGCCGCCATTGGATGGAAGTGGGCGACCCAACTCCGACGCGCGTGCATTAGCGTCGAAGCGGATGTACCTGTGATCCGACAAGGTTTCCGTTTCTTCGTCTACCCGCCAGTTGGTGATGTGACGGGCAAAGTTCGAGCTGACAAGGGTCAAGTCAACGATTGACTCGCCCTGTCGGCGAACGCAAGTACTGACAGCGCCTCGATTTGCCACCACCAGCCCCACGGAAGCCATCCAGCTTTCAACAGCGAGGCCTCTAGCGGTCGTCGCCGGTAACACCTAACTATAACATCATACTCGTATTGTACCTTATTTTTGCAAATAAATGATTTCTAATTTCTAATTTCTAATTTCTGGTTGATTTTACGCCTGGCGTCCGAAAAACCCAAATATCTTACGAAACACATTTTTTTCCAAAATAAAATTTAGCCTATGTTCAGCAGAAATAATGTAGAATTATTGGCTTTTGCCTGGAGTAGTTTAAATAAATCCAAAATCCTCGAACTTAATCCTTATAGATACCTATAAGGATTAAAAAGTTCTGTTCGGTACCTTCGGAACCAGGGTACATCCTGGTCCAAAATCTTACTTTTTGGTAGTATATGCTTGAAACACTTCAGAAAAAATTGAAATCACTATATGTTTCCATATAAATTTTGAGGAGTTCCCTCGATTACTCATGGTTCCCATCATCCCATCATCAGGTCACCACTTTTATAAACATGATACCAAATTCGAGTCAAACCCTATACAACACATAAATAATTTTGTAAATCGGACCTTTGTGGTCCGGCTGAGTAATCGTTGAACATACATATAAAAAAAAAGATACATACAGCCGAACGTATTACCTCCTCTTTTTTGGAAGTCGGTCAAAAATGACATTTTCTAAAAATGATTCCTAGCTAGATCGATTTACCGCCCCCGAAACCCCCTATATACCTACTAAATTTAATGAAAATCGTAGGAGCCGATTCCGAGATTCCAATTATATATACAGAGTGTAACAAAATAAGTGATAATACTTTAGGGCCATGCTTCGGGACGCATGGGCCGCCTCGGCCGGAGAAATACCACGTTCTCACAGAAAACCGGCGTGAGGGCCGGGACACAAAAACACGGCACGACGTCGTACGGCGTCGTACGGTGCCGTACGGCGCCGTGTCGGACGCGCGTCGTAAAAAACCACGGCACGGCGCCGTACGGCGTCGTACGACGTCGAGCCGTAGAAACTCACGTAAAAATTCAAGATGAGTTTCTTCGGCACGACGTCGTACGACGCCGTACGGCGCCGTGCCGTGGTTTTTTACGACGCGCGTCCGACACGGCGCCGTACGGCACCGTACGACGCCGTACGACGTCGTGCCGTGTTTTTGTGTCCCGGCCCTGAAACAGCGCTTGAGCTGTGTTTCGCCGAGTGAGTGAGTTTACCGAAGGCCCAATTCCCTACCATATTCCTTTCCCTACCCTCCCCTATTCCCGGCAAACGAGCAAACGGGTCGCCTGATGGAAAGCAACTTCCGTCGCCCATGGACACTCGCAGCATAAGAAGAGCTGCAAGCGCTGTTTCACACCGGTTTTCTGTGAGAACGTGGTATTTCTCTGGTCGAGCCGGCCCATTCGTGCCGAAGCATGGCTCTCCCACGTATAATTTTTAATTTTTAAATTTAAAGATTTACTAGTTTTCATTCTATAAGTTTTATAAATAAAAAATATTTATCTCAACAAAATCCGTCTCCATGCGTGATCCATCAGGGGGCCTCGTAAAATATATCTTGCCCACATCAAATTTAGCTCTTGCCTCGCCACTGTGTGCAGCCAACGTTCCATCTGCCCATAATACATGTCATTTACTCGAGTAAATGACATGGTAATGATTAGCGACTGGATTATCGTGTCACTTATCGATAAGTGACATGATAATCCAGTCGCTAATCATTACCATAACGAAAATCATTCAGACGAGGGTATAATAGATCATAATGTAGGTGTTAGCGCAGCGTCGCGCGTCGGAGAGTGCTAAGTGGACCACAACGACTTTTTACACAAACTGCCTAATAATACTGTTTATTTTTACAATCTACGCTTGGTTAGAGCGTGGTGAATGTGTTTTATAATGAAAAATGGTAAAATAGGTACACAAAAGAATAATTTTACATATAGATAAATATATAAGCTTCGTAACGAGCTACTATTTTGTCTCGTACGAGTAGAATAGTACGTTAAAACATTATTTTGTCTAGTAAACGTCAGGGTCATCACACATCACACTGATCACACCGACACAACGCAGACAAATGCAGCGCTGTCACTGTGAAGAAAATGCTTCAAAATCGAAAAAAACTACTTTTCAATACCACTAGACATTAATTTAAATGGTAAACCTATTTTTATAAATTGATGTACTTATATTTAAAAATGTAGGTTTACTAAACATTAAATATCGCTATAAAGTATAATTTAAGGCCGTCCCCCGAGCAAACGACCTTGACTATACATTTTGCCTAGATTGCAAAGAACCTTTTTTTTAAGATTCCAGTTCAAAATTGACCTAAAAAAATTAAAACGTGGAATATGTAGTTTATGATATTGTCGATCTATTGGCGTGTGCTTAATTATTGGTGTATTTTTGTTATAATATTGTAGCTTTCAAATTATGAGTTGTAAAGCTCTAAAAAGATGTAAATTACGGCATCGCCGTAGGGGGACCGCCTTAAGAATCGCAAGTGGTAGGTAACCGATTACCGTAGCACGCGGAGCAAATCGTCAAAAACGATTTCCCTGAAATAGAGTTTGCGAAAACCGGTCACGGCCAGTTTATGCTCATACTTCATACATAGCGAGTATACATACATACTTGTGAGTTGTATATTACGTTAACGTGCGTCTTCCGCTGGAGCTGTAAACACTCAAATTGGGATTTAGTAAATTTGAACTTCATAAAATTAAATGTACATTTTGCGCTTGCAAACTACTGCAAGAGACGGAGTGACAAAAAAGTTATAATGCGATCAGTAAGGTATTATGTAAGTTGCAAACTAGAGGGTATGCACAGATCGTGACGAGGCGCAGCGGGGCACGTCGCATTTTCCATAATTTTTGGAAAATATACGCTCCGCCTCGCTGCGGCCCGTTGAAATGTGCGCGTGCCTCAACTACACATTAGAATTCATCTAAAAGTTATAACGGTTGTACGGTTAATAAAACGATCAACTTAATAAAGTATAAAATAACCCATTTGTGTACCAGTCAAACCATTAACGGCCATTCCCAATATTTGATCTATCTCTGGTTTTGCCCTACTAGAGATAGGAATAGCTCACAATTGACATAAAATATATGTCTCTAATGTCTAATGTGAGCTATTCCTATCTCTAGTAGGGCAAAACCAGAGATAGATCAAATATTGGGAACGGCCGTAAGTTGAGTGTATCAAATTGTTGAGTAAACACCTAAACACGGTCGTGACCCCCCAAATAATGATTTTGTTGCCGATAGGGTGTCAATAACTACCATTGTGTACATTGTATTGTCGACGACATATTCAGTTTACCATTTTTCGCCCTTATTCTTTTGCCATACGGTTCAAAAGTGTTGCATGGGATTTGTACTACTACTATTTGAGACAAAGTGTACTTTGTAAACGATACTGACTTTGGGGGTCATGACTCATGACCTATAATAGGTGTCCTTACATTCTACTTATTTCTATGAGGACTAAACTAACATAGAATAATTTGACGAAAATTGAAAATTGATAACAATCCACACGGACATTAAACTAGTCTGAGTACTCTACTCATTGGCCACTTTTAATAAAAAAATTGTGAGGCAAAAACACAGGGCAAAAGGCTACGGACATAGTTTGTCAATTACTTAGTTTTGCTAACAATCAGGATATCTACACAGTTTATATCATAAATGCGAAAGTGTGTCTGTCTGTCTGTTCTGTTCATGCCCAAACCGCTTCTAAATCAATTTCGCTAAAAATTATGGACTATGGAGATACTTCGAATCCCGGGAAAGGACGTAGGATACTTTTTAGGGTTCCGTACCCAAAGGGTAAAAACGGGTCCCTATTACTGAGACTTCGATGTCTGTCCGTCTGTCTCCAGGCTGTAACTCAAGAACCGCTGTAGCTAGACTTCTAACATTTTCACAGATTGTGTATATCTGTTGCCGCTATTGCAGAGGCAGTAAAAGGAGGCAGTAAGTACTAAGTACTCTAACATAATGTAAAGTGATGCTGGTCTATTTCCAACTCAACCGCTGATATCAAGATGGAGGTCAGGGAGACGATCATGTATAAATCGTAAACGTGTTCCACATCTAAACCTTTTATATTTATTACATTACACGAATGATGCCTTCGTCAAACCATAGACCAATAGCTGTGGAATTTACTAGAACATAGGTCTTTACTGACCAACACCATAATTTTTATGGCTAGGGCTCAAAAATATTTCGATCCATAAAAATTATATTATTGTTATCGTTGCAAAAAGTGTAAGAGTTAACGGGGAGCCAACAGTTTCTTCTATACGAGTATTATACTAGACTTCAAGAACTCTACATTTTATAGGCAAAGTCTTCTCAATTCGTTGTTAGGAAAATATTTTTATATTTGTTTACAAAAAGTTAATTAATTTCTCTCCTAAGTTTAACATAGACTTTACAAACTCTACCTACTTATTTTTATAAGTATTAAGTATTGAATAGTTATTAAATGACTCTATATTATTATCTTGTATTAAAAGAGCATTTTGTATGACCATGCATACCTAAAAATGTTAAATTTCGTATTGTCAGGAAATCTAATAAAAATATTCTTCAAAAGCAGTTTGCCGGCTGTCAACCAATTATGTAAGCACTCTGCTTTTGAATTGGAATTCGTACATGGACGACGGACGATGGACTGTCATTGATTAGCAATACGGCCGCGCCCTGTGACGTGTGTGGTGTGGTGGTATGGTGGTGGGAGATACCACCTCGCTTGTTGCTAATAGGGGCATATAGGAGGGACGACAATTAGAGAAAAAAAAATTACAGGCTCCAAGAGAGAATTTTAGATTGCATTAAATAATTAATGAACTCATCATGTCATAGTCCTTCTTAAGCATAATGATTCGATTAACCCAAGCCGGATTTAGCACTGTTAATTGTAATACATGAATAGGAATTAAATTAATGATTAACATGTCACAGTCATTTAGCGTAAAGATTCGATTAACCCAGAAATTCAATAGTATTGTTAAAATTTGATAAAGTTAACACCTACCGACATACTAATTGGTCCATGTTTTAGCTATTAATTTTGTTACTACTAGTTTTAATACATGAAATATAAAAATGTATATTCTTGTATATCCCAATTCTCATCCCTTTTATATAGTCCACGTCTATAAATATGATGATCAGATCGTAACTCCGTGGTAACCGGCGCGGGCCTTGGTGAATATTTTTATTACAGCATATTCGCAAACTTTATAAAAATGTATTTATATTGGCCGCATAAGAAGGTTACGTACGTACGAGTAGATGTATGATGTAGATTGTAGTGTAACTACATGGTAACTACTTACACTAACTACACTTGTTTAGACTAATATTGTGATTTGTGAGACGAAAGCCAAACATTAAGAACTAATTATGCCGGAATGACACTGTAGTATCACTGATCTTCTCTTTCTGTAATATAATCATTACATTTTCTGCACGGTAAACTCTCTTTCAATTTGTGTTCAAGATACTGGAGTCTGGAACCTTCTGCAGTGTGTGGGAGAATGCACTAATGTGCTTTCTCCCAAAAAAAAAAAAAACACGGCGCTATTAAGCGCCGTAATCCTGACTCGTACTATCTTATGTTGTTAGTTCATATGATTACCTAACAATTTGATCTCAGGTGACTACTATGGAATATAGTAGGCTAAGCACATCTCCCAAGTTTTCTCGAAATCCAAACCTCCCAGTGGAGTCGGATAATTAGTAGTGATTTAGGCTCAATGGAGCCTAAATCACTACTAATTATCCGACTCCACTGGGAGGTTTGGAGTGAAATGTCACCAGTGACTCTTAAAGTAATTAATGCTCGAATTAGAATCACGTTACTTCTTTCGTTTTTCATATGAATAAAAGAGACATGACATTTTAACAAGCTGTTAACACTAACCATTCATTCTATCCATATTTTATTTTGGATTGATGACAGGTTCAGAGTTTCAGACAGATTACGGATAACATCTACAACCGGTGTGGAACACAGTTCTGTGTTAATGTGTAAGTGGCGTGACGGAATCGCTCACGATCAGAACCTCACCAGTATAATTATTCTCATTTATAAACCGACTATAGAATGCCTGTTAACACCTCATTAACGGTAATGTCACTGTTATTATTACTAGTCGTTTGTTTCCCACTGTTGGGCAAAGGCCTCCCCTCTTTCCTTCCACACGTCTCTTCTACTGTCACTGTAACAATTAATATCTCACTGGACTTTCATCATTTCTTAGTATGTGGTTGGGTAAAGAAATAATTTTAAGGGCTTAAAATAATATTATATTATACACTAAAATTTAAAGATATTTTAAGAGATTGACTTTATTAATATTATTGTGTTTTAATCTAGGTAGGTACAATATTAAGTAACAGTAAAAGACGTTTGGTTTGTCACAATTTGCGACAAACCGCTTCCTATTATAAATAAAAATTATTATGCTAATTCACATTTGGCCCTAACAGTTATTAAGTATATTCACTTCTTTATAGTTTGACATAATTTTCCTATTAGTTTCGGTTAAACAATTCCACGCATACCTGGCGAATGGTCATATTCCCAGAGAGTGGTCGTTATTGCAGCACGTAGCGGACAACGCACTAGGTGGGCACTGAAATAGCGATCGTGAATCATGTTCACGTGCCGCACCTAGCTAGTAGCTAGTGCAGATCCAACCAACAAACTAGATAGGTTTACCTGGACATCCAGGACTTAATAGATAGGACTTCTATTTCATACCTTCAAATACTTTCAAGCCTGGAATGTATGAAGACTGACGGTGTAACAAAACTATACTGTACTCGGCGAAACATGGCGGTAGCGGTCATTGACTTCCTGTCAAAAACTTGTCATTTCTTTACAAAGCCACGACTGACAACATCTGACACGTCATGGGCAATCGCGGTTGAAAGAAAAAACACTGAAAGGAAAAGTACTCACTGTATTAGAGTATGTAGAGTTCTAGGCTGGTATAAATAGTCAGTACTCAAGATGCATCTCGATCTCAAGACACGGTTCAGGCTCTGTGATTCGTTGGCTGACAAAATTTGGACCAATCACAGAGCCGAACCGCGTCGTGAGATCGGGTCGCATCTTAAGTACTGACTATTTATACCAGCCCTAGTATTGTAGTATGTATTGTAGTAAGGAAGTAATTATTTTTAACGGACGAAATGGCAATTCACACGAGCAATCGTGATGTTTTTATGATGTTTCAGCCTGTTATGGCTGTAGCTAGTTCCCCTTCGTGTTTGTTGTTAATTGGACATCTGAGTTGATTACTTTCTCAATGCCATCTACCTTTTCCACGTATTTTGGTTAATAGGTCTTCAAGTTGTATTTAGTAAGCCGGTAGACCAGACCCTTTTAGCCAAGACGTTTTCTTTATGGCTTCTATAAAGAATCGTCAATCAAAGTGCATGGAATTTACATAAGCGTTCGATAATATTATGAAGTTGATGTTCGACTTCCATATATTTTGATGGGCGATTCTACAAAGAAGCAATTAAGAAAACGCCTTGGCCATAGGCTCTTTTTTTACTTGAGATTGTGGCAACTCAAAATATATTTCGAAATATACGAGTATGTAGCAAGACAACCTGCAGTTTCTATAACACTGCCGTTGGCACCGACCACAAAATACAAATCTTATAAAAAATATTTTTTTAAGTCGCCTGAAGCCTGGGGCATCTGCTGGCAGGGTCGCGGTTGTGTATTCCGCGTATCCCGTGGCTCTGCCTTGAGCGGAAGAGCAGGAACACCGTTGGGGTTTTAGTGGGTATGCCCGGGCGCGGCCCTCCGCCCCCAGGGAGTCCCACATACCCCGGTACCCCTCCCCAGACTGCCGGGGATGCGTAAACGCATTTTCCCAACGCAAAAAAAGGTAGCCGGCGACTACAATCACTATTACAGAAAAATATGAAAAGAGTGTAATTACTTATATCCCACTTGGCAGGGGCGTATCTGCCGCCGTATAAGCCGTATGAATTATACCGGGCCCCGGGGCCACGGCTGGCCACGGCTGGCCCAACGTGCGGATGCAAAAATTTATGGAAACTTTCCCAACTTACATTTTTTAAATTCTTTTTAAGCTCTGTTTTATTTATATTATTATAACAGATTTTAAAAAGTATTTCCTTTGTTATTCACGTAAAGCTTGAGTTTAAAAGTTGACAACACCCTATGCGATTTTTTCTTTCATGAGAAGTCTTAACTTTCCTAAGGGCCTTACAATATTTTACAGCATCTACGGTGGCGGTAGCAGTCGATTACCTGACTAGCCTGGTTAATGTACTTTGTCTATATAGCTTAAAATATATTCTAAGCTTCAGGATGGTTAAAAGCTCAGTAAGTAGTACTAAAATTATATTATAGTGTGACCGCTTGATGATAATGAATACATTTAGTTTATATTACCTTTCCACTTGGAGTCCGGAAATGGCTTATTTACTAAATAAAACTTGCATATTTCGTAAGTAAGAAAGTAACAAAATGGTGGTAGATATCGTAGTAGAGTCTGTAGACTCAACGTGTGTAGAAACGCAACGCGTGCGGTCTGAATTGACCCTAAAATGGGTATTGTACAAATACATACCAACTTTTAAAAAAATAGAAAAATAAAACAGTGCAGCAAATCTCACCCCATCGTTTCCCGGTCCGCCCTAGGAAGGTTCTCTCCTCCGGGTTCCATATCGCGTACTGGATCTTCTTGAGGAATGGCCGCTGGGGCGGGCGGCGGCAGTAGTTGACGACGCCGTTCGACTTGTCCGCGCCCATCCTCACACCAGCTCCACACTCGACTGACCGCTGATGGGGCGCCCGCGGTCTGACCAACCCCGTAGTTCTGTTGTTTACTACCTACGCGGCTTTGTCTCTGAGAGGCTATTACAGTCATAGTCTGCGTTGCAGCATATTAGATTAATATATTCGTATGATTAAATTAATTTTGTAGTGTGACTTAACTGATATCTAGCTATTATTATGTACAGAAATATATAAAACCAAAGCAAGCAACTAAAAACAGGCGAAAATATAAGCTGAATAAGAATTACGTACCTACTCCTGTATGTTGCTCAATGTACTCCTGTTTATGCGAGGCCCAACTTTAAAAATAAACGTCTTTACGCTCTACGTCTACGTGTTCTTTGCCGCCCGCCTCAGATCCGCCCAAATCTGCCCGCAACCGCCCGCCCAACCCCAGCAATTAGCTTTTCACCTTGTCCTCGCTCTCGGTGCCTCTAATTTGATTGTCTACGTCGAGGCAGATCTCTCTACTATATATTAACCGCAAACAGCGGTTTCAGTAATGTGATCGGTTAAATCGTATTTATATAAAATACGGTTAAAATTGTATACTATACTACTATAATAATGTATTTATGAGTTGAAAAAACTTAGCAGCAATGGACGTTTCATGTCACGGAGAACCAAACGTTAGAATGAGACTCTATGGTATGTACTACATATCCACATTACCCGACGCCCCCGTGGTCTAGTGGTTAGAGCGCGGCTCTCGATTCCGGAGGTCGTGGGTTCGAATCCCGCAAAGAAAATATGTTATTTGCAAGTTTGGTTAGGACAATGCAGGCTGAGCACCTGATTGTCTGACAAGGCAAGATGATCCATGCGTCGGATGGGCATGTAAAAAGTCGGTCCTGCGCCTGTCGCCTCTCGCCAGCCGTGTCGGTCTTCCGACCCACTGGGTTATGAGAGTGAAAGGAAGAGAGTGTGCTCTTGTGTACTGCGCACACACTTGGAAACTATAAAACTACTCTTGCGTAACTGGCCTGGTTTCAATGAAACTAGCCACCGTCACCGAAATCGGTGTTGGGAGTATTATTATTACCCGAATTCTCTCTTACTAAAAGTAAATATAACGGCGGCAAAATAGTAAGTAAATAATTGTAATAGAGCTGAAAATCCAACACGAACGTCGATAGTAATCGTTTTTATTTGGCGCAGAGTTATACAGATATTCCGTAGATAATAATATTATATTGTTCCAACATTTCCAGTGTTAGAGGTTGTAAGTTTCCATCAATGTTTACAAACTTTCGATTTTATAATATCGGTTGTTTAGATATTTGCATGTTCGAAATCAACTGGTAGTGTTGAGTTAATTGAACATGATGTTATATAATTGAATTGAGGAGGTAATAATAATCACGCGCGGATCGCTACATACTGAACATTGTTGATTCAACTGAAGAAACTTTAGGTGGTCTGCGCCTTCGTGTTAAAATATAAGGCGTAACTCAAATAAATTGAAGATGAGTTTAATAAACAGAGGCGCTAATAAGCTGCTGGGCGTAGTGCAGCGGTCGAGCCGCAGCCCGCTGGTGCAGTGGGTGCTGCGGGCGCTGGCGCTGGCCCAGGCCATCTCCCCCGCTGGGTGGCCGCACCAATATCACCTGAAATGTAAGCCTCTTTCTTTTTTTTATCAAACAAAAAAAAAGAGAGACATTGCAAGATTTGGATTGCAAATTGACGATGGAGCCATGGATCCACTAAATGTTGTTTCAGATGGCATGAAGTTTGACTTCGTAGTGGTGGGCGCGGGGTCGGCGGGCGCGGTGGTGGCGGCCCGGCTTAGCGAGCTGCCTCACGTCAACGTGCTGCTGCTAGAGGCCGGGGGGGACCCGCCACCCGCCAGTGTGGTCAGTACGTAGGGGTGGGCGCGGGGTCGCCGGTGCGGTTGTGGCGGCCCGGCTAAGCGAGCTGCCTCACGTCAACGTGCTGCTGCTGGAGGCCGGGAGGGACCCGCCACCCTCCAGTGTGGTGAGTACGTAGGGGTGGGCGCGGGGTCGCCGGCGCGGTTGTGGCGGCCCGGCTAAGCGAACTGCCTCACGTCAACGCGCTGCTGTTGGAGACCGGGGGGGGACCCGCCACCCGCCAGTCGCCAGTGTGTTGAGTATGTATTGGTGGGCGCGGGGTCGCCGGCGCGGTTGTGGCGGCGCGGCTGAGCGAGCTGCCTCACGTCAACGTGCTGCTGCTGGAGGCCGGGGGCGCCACCCGCCAGTGTGGTGAGTACGTAGTAGTAGTTCGCACAGGGTTTAGACTGCTCTGGATACTGGAACATTACTACGAAAAGGACTCAATTAAATAATAAAAATTGTCGTTTTTTGTGAAAATATCCGTTTAAGCATTCAACGTCATTTGAAAGAAACTGTAGTCCGAAAATGCATACGGGAATATTTTGTTTTCAGATTCCTAGCCTCTTCGCGTTCCTTCCGCACACCGAGTACGACTGGGACTACGAAGGTACTTTGGACGAAGGAGTGGGGCGGAGCCACCGCGGGGCCAAAATATTTATGACTCGGGGCAAGATGCTGGGCGGATGCTCGTCCAACAACTACGAGGTGTACGCCAGGGGAGCGCCCGCCGACTACGACGAGTGGAGCACCGTGGCGCCGGGCTGGGGCTGGGAATCCGTCCTGCCGTACTTCAAGAAGTTCGAGTGCATGACGGACCCGGTGGTGCTGCGCTCCCTGAACGCCGACCTGCACTCCACGCACGGACCGGTCAAAGTATCCAGGCCGAAGCAAAACATTTACTTCGAAAAATTACATAATATATTCCTAGAATCGTTCCGGGAACTCGGTATAAGAACTACGCTCGAAATGAACGGCTACGAGACGTTGGGAGCGACCACGCCGCACTTCACATTCGCTAACGGAAGGAGATCGAGCACGGCAGAATCGTACTTGAGACCGACTAGACCCAACTTGCACGTCGCCAAATATGCGCGAGTCGTTAAAATACTAGTAGACCCCGTAACGGCCAAAGCTTTTGGCGTGAAGGTTTTAGTAGGTGGTAAAATATTAAATATTTATGCCACTAAAGAGGTCATCGTGTCCGCCGGTGCTATCGACACGCCCAAGCTCCTCATGCTGTCCGGCATCGGTCCCAGGAGGGATCTGGAGAAGATGCGCATAAATGTAGTCGCCGACCTCCCGGTCGGTAAAAATTTGCAGGATCATCAATTCGTCCCGCTGGCGATCACAGGAAAGGGGCTCCTCTCTGTCGTCGAAAACTTACTCATTCCTACCGAATTGGATGCGTTTCCGTCGCCGATGCAAAACGTTTTCTTCAGATTGAATAACTCGCGATCCAGGGACTGGAATAGGCCGGAGTATCAAATTTTCAGCAATTTCGTCGGAGCTGGGGCGGCGCCCGCCGTTTTCGTCGGATGCCAAAGTCTCAACAACTACGACAAGCCCCTCTGCCTGTCGCTGAGCAAGGCCAACCTCGGCCAGCAGATCAACCTGCTGTTCCTGATCATGTTGCACCCGGAATCCCGCGGACAAATAAAGCTGAGGAGCCCAGCGTACGCCGACGACCCGATCATAGAGCTGGGGTACTACAGGAACAGGAGGGACGTGGAGACCCACGTTCGCGGACTGGAGTTCATCACGCGGCTCGTCGACACGTCTTACTATCGAAAAATGGGTGGGGAAATCGTTAAGCTGGACGTGAGAGCGTGCGAGGACCTGGTGTGGGGGACCCGGGAGTACTGGCGGTGCTACGTGTTGAACACGGTGACGACGCTGTACCACCCCGCGGGCTCGTGCCCCATGGGCCGGACGGGGGTGGTGGACGAGCGGCTGCGCGTGTACGGGGTGCGCGGCCTGAGGGTCGCGGACGCCTCCATCATGCCCACCCTGCCCAGCGGCAACCTCAACGCCCCCACCATGATGATCGGCGAGAAGGCGGCGGATATGATAAAGGAGGATCATGGGTACGTAAAGTAGTAGTAATCTGGTGAGCACAGCCGCACAAGTTTGTTTTACTCTCTATCTATATCTGTCTGTAAAAAGCTGTCGGTACTTATGAGGGGGTCAAAGGTCAAGTAGCTGCAAATGGTTCGTGTAATATTATGCGGCACACGCGACACGGTTCTACTATCTAGACTGTAGATAAGGAGTGAGCACACTGAGACGGGCCGTGCCGGGGCTCAGCGTGCCGGGGCTCGTCGCAAAAATCCGCCTCCATACAATTTGTATGGAAGCGGATGCGCGCATAGACGGCCCGTCTCAGTGTGCTCACTCCTATAATTTGCAGACTATTTGTATTTAAGATTCTCATTAAAACTTATTTATCTCAAATGAACCTAACTTTAATGTTATCCTGGAGAAAAACTCATCTCTTGACAGATCCAGGCTAAGAATATGAGATCTTCTCTTAGGTAAATAACTATTATTAACTAGAGTAAAAACTTTTTAACTTATTGCTACATTCAATGATCTAGGCGCTTACATATTTTATTGTACTACCATCGAGGCAAATTGATTCCTAGGCAGTTGACAAACCATCCTCATTTGGTCGGATCATGTAAATTCAATGTTAATTATGATCTGTCGGCTGGGTTTGACATAACACGACCAAACTACCTACGTAGGTCCCGCATCTGGCTAGGAATCAACGTCTCTGATATGGTACCACCAAAGAAAGTGATTCGTAGGCAGATAACGGAACTACGACAATTGGTCGAATTATGTCAATTCAATATTATTATTTATTAGTGACCTGTCGGCTGGGTTTGGATAGTACGTACCTACGTGTGTGAAACGACCTTCAAATTGGACCTTGTGTGGGAAGTTTATTTGTTTCCTATCTCACCTCTACAGTCTATTATATAATATTATATTACTAGCTGTTTGACCGAGCTACGACCGAGAAGATTATAAAATATAAGAATATAATAAGATATAATTAAACCTCGTTTTCGGAATTTAATTACATTCAACTGCACTAATATACATGATGTTAATAATTATACCTACTACCTAAATAGGTATTGTTATACTAATTAATCAAAAACAAAATTTGTAAATTTGAATCAAAGCTTACAACTCCACTTGTCATCATTAAGTATAAAAATATGTGTAATTTTGGGATATGAATATTATATAAGCTAAGCCATTAAAAAGGTGCAGGATCTAGTAAAAAGACATATCAATTATTCAAACAGTTTATTTAAGCGTTCACCAATTATGTAACATACAATAAATTATAGTGGTTCTAATGAATTTTAAATGTACGAGATTTAGATAGAAGGTACGAAACTATAGTATTATACCGTAATAAAAAAATTTAACAATAGGTCGGTCATTCTCCAGTTTGGCATTATTTGCCTAATTACCGTAACCTTTTTTTTTCTTCGTTGAATTGACATAAACACATTAAAATATGAAAGGAATGATGAGATATACACGTGCAACTTATTAATCAGTGTTTTTGTATTATGTTTTAGATAGAATTATAATGCTTTCTAACTATCGTTACATAAAATATTACATATTTTGTCACAACATTATGGTACTATTAAGATTTCATAGAAGCAACAATTTCTAAGCATTACTTTTTTAGCAAAGCTGCCATTTATGAGATGATGTCGTGAGCTCGGCTGAGTGTGGTTTTGTGTGATGAAGTTCTGACTTGGTTTTCACGTTATGTATTTTAAATTCTTGTCATAATATTTTGTTACACATTGATTGTTCAAACAACAATACCGATATAGCTCTGGAGATTCGAGAAAATTCATTTTTATAAAGATATAATAGGCTTGTAAGATCACAGTGTCGAGTTGTAGTGTCGGTCACATGAAAAACATCCTTTTGTCTTTAACTACAGTAATATTACTTTTACCTCAATAAAATTAGAAACTTTCCTACGTGACGGCGTTACTCAAATGATACCGGAATTAAAATTTTTATCAAATCTTATTTTTTTATAACACCTAAGTGTCAGTCACATTGTAGAGTCGATCATGCCCAAAAGTAGCGTTTGGTTTGTTATTTTTGCTGATTTTAGCGATGTCTAGAAATTTTAAAATTAATGCTTTATTAAAGGTAAGGTAGACCTGCAGAACTGGAAACCTTCTAAAGTAATAGTGACCGAAACTCCATAGTGTCTGGTCGTTCTTATCTCTATAGGGCTCATATAAAGGAAAATTTTAGCTTAAAAAATGACGAAAGTCTGCCTATCGCTGGCTCTTGGGTTATTACGTTGATAGTTTTTGAGTTTTAGAAGATTTCATGTTGAGTTATTTTTTGAGAAATTATTAGTGATTTCGTTTTTGTGATGTTTAATTAAAAAAAAGTATTTTATTGAATTAACTAATTACTGATTTGCTTTTATATCATTTTAGAGTTCGTATTGTACGTGCTGAGATACATAAATTTTAAGGTTTCATGTAAAACTACAGACTTTTACCTGCACAAAGTGAGTGTAG
The DNA here is from genome assembly GCF_905147365.1 of Aricia agestis. NCBI lineage: Eukaryota > Metazoa > Arthropoda > Insecta > Lepidoptera > Lycaenidae > Aricia > Aricia agestis. The sequence continues at coordinate 27,191,430 of NC_056406.1, read as the reverse complement.
TGTCGGTCACGTTTTGGGCTGTAGTGTCGGTTAGAATTTCTTTTGCTAATTAATATTTTTTTAAATAACTTACAGGTTATAGGTAACCATTTTCTACATAAGTTAACTTGTTTAATCTGCTACAAAGCCATCTTAAAATTGATATTAACAACATGATAGTAACCATAATATAATATGACAAAATAAAACGCAAGTCGTATCAAATGTAGAGTCGGTCACATATGGAAATGCCCTGTCTAATTACCTTACCCATAAAAATTTTAAGTCTTATTATCTAAAAAACTATAATTAACTGTAACATGCGTCATTAATTATTGTATTCGTATAGTTCATTACTTTCATATTATTTTAAGTTCTAAAGAAGCCCACTCATGGCAGGACTGGCGACTGCCGTGCAGTCCTGCCGTGAATGGGCCTCTTTAGAGTTTAAGTCAAATCAACGAAGAAAAAAAAAGTTACGGGTATGTATATTATAAATATGCAACCGAATTATAGCTGAGGCTACAATCATGTATTATTAAACCAAAAATTGCAATGATAAAGGTGTAATATTATGGTTAAAGACATAAAGATAAATATTATTACTTATAAGAAGTTTTTAAATAAATGAATATTATTTTTGTGCTACTATAAATTTGTAGAACATTACATAATATTAAACTTTGAAGTAAACAATAATGGTGACTTTTATTTTGTAAAATTTACTGCTCTTTCTACAACTATTTTTATTACGTAACTTACAAACTATTTACTTAACTATAAATAAGCCAAATTTAAAAGTACGTAAGTCATGAGAAACAGGCTGGATCTGCAGTTTTATTTGCAGGTAGTTATTTTAGGCCCAATTTCACTAACGCCTGTTAGTGTTAGGTTAACAGCTTGTTAAAATGTCATATTGACTTCTCTTTCATTCACATAAAAAACGAAAGAGGTACCGTGATACTAATTCGAGCATTAACTTTAACAGTGGTTGGTGAAATTGGGTCAAGTCTTCACCCAATTAGTGGATTGGATATCGGAATATTAGGTTATATTAATTATTATTAACATTATTCAATAAATGCACATATTGTATTATACGTGTATTTATTACATAATATTTCATGACCAATGTCCACAATGACTTGCCAATTTCGGTTATTCAAGAGACAGGCACTATACACACATAAAGTAACATTACATCTAGGTTAGGAATGATAAGGATACGACGAAAGTAAGAAACGACAACAAAATAAACAAAATTTGCATTCGTATCGAACTGAAATTGAAATAAAGATGTCAATAATATCTTTGGTAGTAAATTATAAAAAAAACTAGGCCTTTACATCCGTTTATAGATGATTTATACAGTGTCTTGCAGAGCGAAGTAACCAATCCTCAAATACTGTAGTGCCTGGGACAAGATTTTTAAATGTCCGTATGGTTTCCCAAGCTTATACGGCATTTTCGCATCATAGTCGGCCTAGTCCAGAGGAAAGAACTAGTCAATACGTATGGGACCGACTATGTGCGGGTTTCCTCAAGATGTTTTCCTTCACCGTACGAGCCTCTGTATTATGTACTTGAGATCGGAAAATGTCTCATAGGTATTAGGTACACGCCTCCACCCGGGTTCGAACCTGCACCCTCTAGAAGTGCGAACCAAAGGTCTACCCATTAGGCCACGGACGCTCAGTAAATTATAACCTCAAAGTGAAACACAGTCAATGGATAAGACGCAAGACGTGTGTGGTTAAAATTCAAAGATGGTTAAGAGAATGTATCATCAAATAACTAAAACAAAATAATTGGCTCTGTCAAAATGCTATTTTAGCTCTCTTTACAACTACCACACTGTACCTAATACAACATTGAAATCATTACTCATTATAAAAAAATGGGAGCTGATATAAAATATATACCTATTTAAGTCTGTAGAGTGAAAAAAGACGAAAAAAACGTACTTAACCAAAATTATAATTTATAAACCTAATCCTAACAAGTTAGTTACCGCACCGATCTCTCTTCTGGCACAACGAATTCAATAAGAATTTCCAATGGTTTGTGAGTTCTATACTTTGATACGTAATCAATAATCATGTTTCATAATCAGGTACGTTCTATATTATTCATAATATTATTTAACATTTATTTACAAGCACATTCAATTAAAAATTAATCTACGTCGTAATCACAATTTTATACAAATTTTATCGACAAGTTTTTGTATTCTCAATTGTACAATATTCACAATATTTTAGTTTAGGGAAAAAACCTCAAGGATCATTCGCGCGGACGGCTAATTTTCATAATAATAATAATTGCATATTATATCAGCATTTAGCAAACTTTTTTGGTGGTGGAACAGTTTTTAAATTCAAAATTTTAGACAGTTCCTCACATTAAGAAATAAAACGTTCAAGGCCATCATGGCAATCAACGCTCATCATGGATTCTGCACCAAAAATTATTGATTAATGATTATTATTATTATCATTATTAAAGTGTTTAGTGCCCCCTGGCTGGTGTCTGTCGTTTTAAAAATGAAATTGTAATTATGTTGAGTAGTATGGTGGCCATCCTTTAAACAGTTAATACGTTATTTTAATAAGAATTCATCAAAAGCAATGGTATTTTCCTCTCACTAACAGAACAGTAGAAGCTAAACGTAACAAATTGGTTGCGAGGTTCATTCCTCGTGCGTTTGCAACAACCGCATGCAACTGAGACTAGACGTATGCATTTTTAATAGAGATGTGTCGACTAGTCGGCAAAGCCTTTCGTAGTCGGCGAATAGTCGGCAAAAAGCTCCGACTATCCGCCTTTTTATTGTTTTACTATTTTTTTTATTCATTTATTCAAAACATTATAATAATTTTACAAGAAAACAATTGATAAGGTTGGGTTGCACCAACTAACTTTAACTATAACTATAACTTTAACTACAATGCAAAATGTCAAATCTTTGGTTAAAGTTGAAAATGGACGCCATCAAGACCCCATATCTAACCATAACCATAGAGCTCGACAAGGTTGTAAATGCACGTGGCGAAAAAAGGAACTAACGCTATCATCATACGAAAATGCCATTTTTGACAGTTCTCCTTTACCAGCAGCGCCCCAACGTTCATTTATAAATTTGTTGGACCAGCTGTCATCTGTCAATTTCTCCGGTCAAAGTTAAGGTTAAAGTTAAAGCTAAATTTAGCCTTAACTATAACCATAACTTTAACCTTAACTTTAACCACGCCTCTGGTGCAACCCAACCTTATTATTACATTTAAGACAAACCTTGATAATTTTGAATTTAACTAGATTCGGTCGCCGCGCTCAAAGCCCCCGATAAAAGCTGTGGAATAGCTTAATTCTATTATATTATTATATTAGCTAAACAACCATCGACTGTATCATGACGTTAACATAACCAAAACACGTCCGATCGTGTTCGCAGGCGGCGTATGCACTATGCGGCTTACCCGCAAATCAGCAGTAAACAAAGCGTTACGGAAACATCCGAAACCATGATTGGCTGACTAGTCGGCCGATTAGTCGGTTTCTTTGCAACCGACTAATCGGCTAGTTGGCCAAAGTCATGATCGGAACATCTCTAATTTTTAATTTTATTATGAGCATTGCCTTCCTATATTTTCGCGCGAACGTCCTCCGTTGTCTACCAAGTCTAATTCCCACTCTAGGGTTTGTCAGTTTCGTCGATCCTGAGCTGTATCCGCGCGTACCCCGACGCCTCCTTCAGGCTCTTGTTGTAGATGATGTTCTTGGCGTAGGCGCGACACCGCACCGTCACCAGGGTGTTGTTACCTGGAACATGTTACAGGTGTGTGTTAATTAACTAGATATTTTCAGGCAATTTAAATGTTAAATTAGAATATTATCGATTCGTCTCGTCCCAGAAGCTGCTAAGAATAGGACCAGTGTAACTGTTCAAAGCTCTATGAATTAAACATTACAGGCGCGGTGACCTTAGGGGGGGGGGGTCATGTGCCCTGTGGCCCCCCCCCCCCCCCTTCTGACAACGCCTGCCCTCAGTAGTAACAGCGACCAGACAGTAGTGAGCACCATTTTTGATCAAACTAAGCTAGCCTTAGAAGCTGCTCATAACGAATTTTCTTTTACCACCCTTAGCAGTTGGCACCCTTTCGATCTCTCCGAGGGGAACTTACTCGCCGGAGTTATTTTGACGGTGACCAGCGGGCTGTGATAGTCCTTCTGTTTGGTGTAGGGGTAGGCGGAGGCGGGCAGCGCGCGGCCCCAGGGGTACTCCAGCCGCGTGGAGTTCTCCCCGCCCTCGTCCCAGCACGACACCCAGATCTGGTTGCGCTGGAGGACCAATAAAAGGTTCAATAAGATAGAGTATCGACTTGTCACTAAAGTAATGGAGTACAAAAAATTGGAAGTCACTAAAGATTTATTCAAACTAAACAAAGAGTCCAGATAGTTATAGTATAATTATAATGTTTCCTTGCTAGACTCTCATTAGATCTTTAGGCATGTGTGATACAACACTTGAAGAAATTCGGGGTTAACAGAAATAATAATTGATAACCACGAAAGATGTAACGTTATCGGAAAAATAGACCAAGTACGAATCGGACTCGCACACGAGGGGTTCCGTTCCGTAGTAGAGCAAAAGTACCTAGACGAAAAATTGTGTTTTTTTATTAATTAAAAAAAAATACGTACTTAATAAAAAACCATTTTAACCGACTTCAAAAAAGGAGGTTATCAAATCGACCCGTAGGTATGTCATGTATGTAATGTTTCCAGAACTGCGCAGTTTTCGTATGCCCTGGCAGATGTTTTTACAATTTGGGCACGGAACCCTAAAAAAGAAACATTTCGATAACGTAGCGAATAGGTATCAATAATTGTAGCGTTCCTAGGCTACGGAATTGTTCTACGCCTCACTCGGAGACCGCTGGCGGCTGGCGCGACCGTCTGCTATGGAGTACTCCGATGCCAAAAAGGTCGGTAAGTGAGGTAAACTCGAGGATACCGGCGACCATCCGTGGAACAGGTTTATACGGCATTAGCATAAACGGGGAGCCTTGTACCATATTACATATAGAGTTAATTTTTAGCTCAATAGGTGGTTTACTACCTGTTAACATTGCGCCTGATACATTTGAATTTAAGGAGTCACGCGATTGCGATAGATTCATTATTTCGTCGGCATTAATCGGACCGCATAGTACGCTTTATATTTGTTTTTCGAATAAAAATATATATTTTTGACAAAACAAATATTTTGAGGAAACGTTTAACATTCGTGAGTGGCAGCGTAGACTGTGGACCTCCGACATGATGTACTATTTCAACACATTTTTGAATAAAATCGTGGATGTGGTGCAGCGATCGAGCTGGAACCCGCTGGTGCAGTGGACGCTGCGGACGCTGGCGCTGGCCCAGGCCATCTCCCCCGCAGGGTGGCCGCCCAATTATCAGCTGAGAGGTAGGATCATATAAATCTTGCTTTCAACATTTCTAAACTTATAACAAAATATCTAATCCAATTATGCCAAAAAAAGTGGCAATATCAAACAAAAGCAATCATGTGAAAGTGAAACTCCGTCATTTTAAGTGTATAATATTATGATGAAAGCAGCTTCGAAGACTGATATCACAATGCGGTCGTCCTCGAACTGCTAACATTGCAGTTGCAATTGCAATTAAACAAACTAAGGCGCAAATCGAAGAACTCTGAGGAATTAGAATGAACAATCGCCTGTAACTTCGTCAAAATTAATTTAGCGCCTGAGAACCATTTATTTGGGATAAGAATTGTTCTACGTCCGGAAAAAGTCCCGGGACTCAAAAAATCCGTTCATCAGTTTTAGTATGACGATGCAACAGACAAGAAGACAATGACAGATAGACTGCATACTAATGTAGTTACATTATAATTTTAAAAACGGATATTAGTCTATCGAAGAGTTATCACTTATTGGTATATTAGCCCTGCTCCCAATTCCTTGAAGCTCGCGCGTGAATCGTAGCCCTTTAGAGGAATTAAAACCCATTATGTTAATAAACCATAATGTTTATGTATGGATACAACACAAAACATTAATTTCGGATTTTATCTCGGAAAAATGTACGATTCCCGCGCGATAAACGAATTGGCGCGACAGAGTTGCGGGCGTCATCTAGTATTACCTCATAAATACAGTGATTAAAATGCTTATGTGCAGACCTCAGGTTCAGACATTTCAAATTTTTTAAATACAAAAATTAGTTCCTAAGACATTTCATAAATCGTTAGTTAAACATTAACTATTATAAAGTATATAAAAACATAACTTATCCTCAATTTTAAATTTAAAAAAAAACGGAACTGACTAAGACAATATTATGCGGAATTACAATTAAATTCACGGTAACGGAAACGTTTTCAAAGTCACAGTCTTAAATATGTGGTGATACAAATTGTTTAAATAATAATTAGGCTAAATATATGAAAATGTAATATAGCACATACTTTAGTGACTATTAATTAATTGCAGCTAGTAAACAAAAAACAATTAACTTAATTACAAATTGATGTATGCTAATTGGTATCACTAATATTCATCGTGCACATGCCCTTTGCTTCTTATAATAAATAATTCGTAGTTATTTGCATATTCGATGCAAATATCTCGCAGCGATGCATTTGACCCGCTAGTACAACCTCCAAATCTGTTGCACAAATTACGCGTACCGCAAGGGACAATGTTAGGTCCTTAAGTTTTTGTAATATACAAAAATGATAACATATTTTTTTTCAGACAAATATTAAATTATGCAAAATATTATTAAAGACACCTTGGTAAATCTCCGCTTAGATTAAAATGCTCAATGTAAGGATTTTACCTTCAAATGCAAATATAAACCTTGATATAGATACAGAATGTGTACGATAATGCCGCCTTCACCGGCGACCTTGTCTGTTGACCTCGGGGTCAAAAGTTACGTGTCCTGCAACGGTAGGAAGTTACGAGTCCTAGGTAGGAGTATTGACCCAACCTTGAATTTTGACCACCTGAATCTCATTTGCATAATTCAATTCATAAAAATGTTTATCTAGTTTTTACTGTCCAAAATAATAAACTTTATTTCTGGATCAAGATTCAAAGATCAGCTTCTTCGATCTGCACTTTCTTCTCTTAATTTTATCATTATAGTCATGCTATTCTAATATGCTAATTGCTAATATACTTATAGATACATAATAAGCTGTTACATTCTTAGATAAATAACAAACAGAATCGTAACAATAACTACAAGCATTGTTATCAGATAGAGCATTATGTTATTATAATCTTTTTTAAGCCCATGTATCCACCTCGTTTCAGATGGTGTAAAGTTTGACTTCATAGTGGTGGGCGCGGGGTCAGCAGGCGCGGTGGTGGCTGCCCGGCTGAGCGAGCTGCCCCACATCTCAGTGCTACTCCTAGAAGCCGGGGGGGATCCACCGCCTGCCAGCGTGGTGAGTATTTCTTTTGAAGTAAACACGAGGCATCAGAGAAGTATGAAGGTAGTGGCCGCCCGGCTGTGCAAAGCTTGACCCCAAGCAGCAAGCAGAGAGTGGAATCTAAACTCGATAAGTAGATTTTAGTTAAGTATTGACATATTACAAGGTTTACCCGTTACCGCGTGTTATTAAAACGCGAAGGGCTTCTGGCATCGTACGCGGTTCCAGATATTTTTAAGGTACATATCCAACATTGCTATTAAAGTTTTCATTGAGTTACAATCGCCTCTCGTTACTGGTCGTCATACGTTTAATATACCTACCTACCATTATGTCCGACAAATTAGCCACAGATGTTTGGAATTCCTGGCCATGTAGAGCGCCGAGTTGACGTGCAGCGCGGACCTTTCCGCTCCAGCGAGCGAGCCGTGGCCCGCGACCTACTAATGACTGATCAGTGATCACCTAATACGGCCAACACGCCCGCTTGCGCTAGATTCTGTACATTCGACACTTCATAGTGATACAATTACATACAACTTTAGCCACGATGCTGGAATTTTGACCGCATCAAAATGTTCCGATAGAATAGAGACTTTTTCTATTTCTATTCCCTATTAATGGTTTACCGACCTTGAATATTAATCTAAAATCTAATTCAGGCTCTAAAATAAAAAAAAGTACTCACATGTTAAAAATATTATATTTCAGGCCCCCAGCCTATTCGGCATCCTCGCACACACCAAGCAGGACTGGGACTACAAAGCCTATTTGGACCAAGGAGTAGGCCAAAGTCATCCCTATAGAACAATATTCATGACTCGGGGCAAGATGCTGGGCGGATGCTCGTCCAACAACTACGAGGTGTACTCCAGGGGAGCGCCCGCCGACTACGACGAGTGGAGCACCGTGGCGCCGGGCTGGGGCTGGGACTCCGTCCTGCCGTACTTCAAGAAGTTCGAGTGCATGACGGATCCAGAAGTTATGAGCTCCCCAGACGCCGACCTGCACTCCACGCGAGGGCCGGTTAAAATATCCAGACCGAAACCGAATCACTACTTTCAAAAATTGAACGATATATTTCTAGAATCACTCCGCGAACTCGGCATTAAAACTGTCTTGGAAATGAATGGCCACGATACACTAGGAGCCACCACGCCTCATTTCACGTTCGCCGACGGAAGGAGATCGAGCACGGCAGAAGCGTACTTGAGAACGACTAGATCCAACCTGCACGTCGCCAAACATGCGCGAGCTGTTAAAATACTGATAGATGCCCGAACGGCCAAAGCTTATGGCGTTCAAGTCGCGGCTAATAATAAAATGTACAACATTTATGTCGACAAAGAAGTGATCGTCTCCGCCGGAACCATCGACACGCCCAAGCTGCTCATGCTGTCCGGCATCGGCCCCAGGAGGGACTTGGAGCGGCTGCACATAGAGGTAGTCGCCGACCTCCCCGTCGGTAAAAATTTACAAGATCACCAAATAACACCCCTTACGATTACAGGCAAGAAAGGTCTCGTGTCCGCGGTCCAAAATGTACTAATTTCTACCGAACTGGACGCGTACCCGGTACCGTTACAGAATGCGTTCTTTAGACTTAATAACTCCCGGCAGGAAGATTTGGAAAGACCGGAGTACCAAATATTTAACCTTTTCATAGGGGCGGGGGTGTCCCCAGGAGTTTTTATGGGCTGCACGAGTATCACCAACTACGACAAATCCTACTGCCTGTCCATGAGCCAATCTAACCTCAATCACGAGGTGGACTCTCTGTCGCTCATCCTGCTCCACCCGGAGTCGCGAGGACAAGTCAGACTGAAGAGTCGCGACTACCTGGACGACCCGATCATAGAGCTGGGGTACTACAGAAGCAGGAGAGACGTGGAGACCACATTGCGGGGGCTTGAATTTGTCACTCTGCTGGTGAAAACGTCGTACTACCGCCAGGTGGGCGGGGAGATCGTGAAGCTGAACGTCAAGGCGTGCGAGCATCTGCCGTGGGGCAGCAAGGAGTACTGGAGGTGCTACATCGTCAACACGGTGACGTCCATCCTGCACCCGGTCGGCACCTGCCCCATGGGGAGGCCCGGGGTGGTGGACGAGCGGCTCCGGGTGTACGGGGTGCGGGGCCTGAGAATTGCGGACGCGTCCATCATGCCCACCATCCCCAGCGGCAACACCAACGCCCCCACCATGATGATCGGCGAGAAAGCCGCCGACATGATCAAGGAGGATCACGGGTATATCGACAAATTATACTCCTAATAGGAATACAAGTGGTTATGTTACGGGAGACCACGCTTAGCTGTGTTTTAGTAGAAAATGACAAAATATACAGCTAAGAGAATTAGGCTGACGCGTTAGAAAATGATATACACTTTTTTTAATATAAATTAAGATCCAAAGATACATTTATTTATGTATAAGTTTAACAAGTAAGTACATTAACATCAAATTTAACAAGTTTGCAGCCTTTAGGTTAACCCGTAGTTATATTCATAAAACTTATAACTTATAAGCTGGTAAAATTATTAGTATGTTATACTAGCTATATCAGGGTTAAAGCGGCAACAGTAATAAATAATTTGTGAAAATTTCAACTGTCTAGCTAGCGCGGTTCTTGAGAGCCTGGAGACAAACAAAATAGCGAAGACTTAAATCCAAATAAAGCTATTTTTGTTTCGAGCTTGTGTAAAAAAACTTGAGAGGTGTCACCCGGATGGAACAAAGTTGCTTTCTATGAGAAAGAGAGAGAGTCTCACTCTGGCAGGCAGAGAAACATGCGCACGCCTCAGCGTGTTTACACACGGCATCGCAGCAGCAGCATTTTTCGCCGCGGCGCGGCGGTGCCGTGTGTAAGGGCAAATAGAAACACAAGGATACATACACGCCGCCTGTGTAAACAGCCTCACGGCTTACAAGTACATAATATAGCAAAAAGTGTCGTTACAACTTTTGGTCTTAATTTTTTCCGTCTAGCCCCCTTTCGCAACGCGCGATAAGGAACTTCGTTCCAATATATCTTGATTAATGTTATTTTTATTTTCACTTGCAATAAGCATGGAAATACCTGTTTGTCTGGAAGTTGTGCCACATAGTTCAGCAGGTCTGCGGGCAAGTCCGCGTCGTCAGCGTCGTACAACTGCGGCTCCCATCCGTAAATCTGGAAGTACAAAACGAAAATATTAATAAGGGAAGAATTTTACGAAACTTTTTGATATTTATACTTTTTGGTAACAGATTAATTTGAGCCTGTCTTTTGGTCTAGTAAGCTCAAGAAAATGTATTTGCTAATTTTAATCCCAAGTAAAATTTAATAGCAATTAAAATAATAAAGAAACTTATTAGTGCTGCACGAGTCGGCGCATGAGTACCGAAAACTATTCCACCTCAATTTTTTTATGCGATCCTCTTCAAATTGCCCTCCTGATGATATAAATTATAAATGCAACATGCCATGGCGCAACCCGGTGCCATATTGTTTAAACAAACATTGTTTAAACAATTGCAAGGAATTGTTATTTTTCAATCAGACATTTTTTTATATTCTTTATTGAAATACCAATAAAAAAGGTCCTATGACTTTTCTCGATAAAGTTAATATTTTTAAAGATATGAATTTTTAAAGGTTCGAAAAATCTCAAATTTGGGTACTTTCGACCCATGAAAAATAATTTTATAAATATATATTTAATAAAGAATATAAAAAAAAATTGTCCGGTTGAAAAATAACAATTCCTTGGAAATGTTTAAACAATGTTTGTTTAAATCTAGTTTGTTATTATTTTTAGCAATATTCCGCGAAAACAACTTCCACCTTTAAGTAAATGAGTGAGTGTACGCATAGGCATGCGTACAGCACCTCCCTCCTCCCACACTGCCTATGCGTACACTCGCATGCAAGAACTTGCAAACACCACCACCACACAAGCAATAATGTTGGCAAATCCGTGCAAGGCCCCTCACCACCATGCAGGTTGAAAACCTCGACGCGCGTTTCGCCCCAACACCGGAGCATCCTCAGGATGTGGACTCTACGAACAACGTCCGTTAACGGACGTTGTTCGTACACTCACTCATTTACTTAAAGGTGGAAGTTGTTTTCGCGGAATATTGCTAAAAATAATAACAAACTAGATTTAAACTATGGATTTCCGCAAAGTAACGCCTGATTCCATTAACAATGTTTGTTTAAACAATATGGCACCGGGTTGCGCCCTGGCAACATACATTTATATCATCAGGAGGGCATTTTGAAGAGGATCGCATAAAAAAGTGAGGTGGAATAGTTTTCGGTACTCATGCGCCGACTCGTGCTGCACTATATAATATTATGTCCTAACGTAGGTCCTAACCAAGGAAACTTGTTCGATTATTCATTAAAAATGTCATCCAAAACTAAAATTTTGGCTACCATTATCATACCAATTTTGGCACTTACTTAAAATTAATTTTCTAAATTCTTGATCGTTTGAATGTGTGATATTAATAGGGTCATATTATAGGTTCGTCAATAAAATGTACCTTGTTAATTTTGATGAAGAAGCAGGGCTGGGTGGGGTAGCCGAAGTTGTCCTGCACGCTGCACTCTGACTTGCTGTTGTACCGGGTGTCGTTCTCGTACTCTGAAAACGTTCAAGAGGTTAATATTATATTAAATCCACCATTGGATATAATCTATATAATACTTATTTATTAAATTTTGTTAGACTCGCTAAAACTCGAGAACTAAACCAATTTGGCTTATCTTAGTCTTGAAATATTGGTGGAAGTCCAGGGAAGGTTTATATTTGGAATTTGGATACAAAAACTACCTCGTCGCAATTTTTCTAATAGCTTCTGAAAGCTTTTCAAGTTTTCACCATTTTATCAACCACACTATAAACTAGACGATGTTGATGCAAAAACGGATCGTACGGATGAAAAGCCTGAGTCGCCGGACAATAGGTTTTATATAAGTATCGCTTCTTTATAAAATTGCTGAACAGAAATGTATGGAATGGATGAAAGCGTTCCTTCACTTAATGTGAAGGCATGAAGTCGACATTCAACTCAATATGTCGTGTCATCTCCATACGTTTGGTCGGCGAATCTATGAAGAAAACGTGTTGGCTAGGAGCTCTGATTTACATTCGAAATTCGACTCGAATTCAATACTTCCTTGCGCATCAAATTGCGCCAGGTTGACAAATTACAAGCAGATTCCGAATTACAACGCAATTTCCGAATGCGAGTCGAGCAGCAGGGCTTCCGTTCGAAGACACGGATTCAGAAACTTTACCGTGCGGTCAATGCCTAGCGCGGCGAGCGTTTATTGGATGTGGCGCGATGAAGTTTCCGAATCCGAGTCGAATTACTCATTGTGAGTGGGCCCAGGAAGCAACCTGCTGGTCGTCTACCAGAGGTCCGGTAACAAAACTACGTACTCACGTTTCATGAACGTGGTGAGCTCCTCCACGTAGGTGTCGTAGCCGGTAGCGTTGTCCAGGCTGTACCGCACCACCACCTCGTCCCGCGCCAGCGGCCGTGACGTCACGCCGGGGTTGCCTCCTGAAAACACGTGATGTTGGGTTAACCTTTTGAGCAGTTTTTTATGGGCAATTGGCCCACATTCTCTCCTCTGCAACTCTTGTGTCACCAGGACCGAGATCAGTTAGAGCAGTTTAGAGTTTAAGCGTGGTAGAGCAAGAGCCTGAGCCTACCAGACTTTTTAGTAAGAAGCTGAAAGTTTTTTCTGCTTATGCCTCTATACACTCCAACTATATGGAGTTTGGGTTGCAGTTACTTTAAGAGTTATATATCTAGTGGCAAAGCTGGTGTACTAAATAGTATTAACATGAGGCTATATTATGACCGATATCATCTATGAAATGTTATTTCTGCATCAGACAGCCCTGTGGAAATATGACGTTGATGACTTGCAGCACCTTTTTGCTTACAAGCAGTTTCTTACGCCGGTTCTTCTCTCCGGGATAGTTCCCGAACCAGTGTAGTGGTAGGCATTATGTGGGGGCACGGTAGTGCCCTCGCCAAGTCGACTTGGCGTCGTTTATTGAGGAAATCATTCAATTATTTCCACCCATAATATTCTGTAACTGCTGCGTTTGTGTTTGCGTCTGCCCTAGCGGCGCGGCGTGACGTCGGAGAACACGACACCTGTTGTGGAGTGATCATCCACAGCAATTAGCGAGTAATTGCAGGCTTCCTATGCACATATAACAACCGTGGACCTACTACGGTTAGAGAGAGTATAACCGTAGTAGGTCTACGGTTATACTCTCTAGTCACTAGTGTCTAGTGCCAAACTGATAATAAATTTGTATCTAGGTACTTTTATAGGGTCCTACTATATTAACTAAATTCCGGATCTTTTTGTTTGATTTTGATATTTATCTTAAAGTTTGCACTCGCAGCCCGATTGCTATAAAAATGCACCATCCCGTTTCTCTACATTAAAAATTACATTGCCCAAAAAATTACCACAATTACTTTCTTCTAGAATAGGGCATCAAAAGAGCTTAGCTAGTTCAACATACGATCTTATAACTAATAATAACAAGGCAACCTCTTCTTCCACTTACCTAGATGCTAGATGTACCTAATGAATAATGATGTTTATTCGTCGTCGATATATTTAGAAGTTATACATTTTTCCAAAGACACATTCTAATAGACAGAGATTCTGACAACGCATTACATTGTAGTTTGTTTAGGAAAGCAAACGTTAATGTACACAGTTTGTACAGTAACCTACGAATAAGTAATAACAAAATCGACCAAGTGCGAGTTGGGCTCGCGCACGAAAGGTTCCGTACCATCACAGAGCAAAAATAGGTAAAAATTGAGTTTTTTTTGTATGGGAGCCCCCCTTAATTATTTAATTTAAGTATTTAAATTTTATTATTAATTATTAAAGTACAAATACAACTGAGTATTTCGTGAATATTTCAAGTATCGTTTCCGTTATTGATATCGAGCAAAAAATAGCAAAAATCACGTTTGTTGTATGGGCAACTATAGCGGTTCTAGAGTTACAGCCTGGAGACACACAGACACACAGACAGACGGACAGACATCAGTAATAGGCGGGACCCTATTACTGAGACTTTGATGTGTGTTTTTACCCTGTGGGTACGGAACCCTAAAAACTACGTAGTAGTTATTAGTAGCGAAGTTTTTATTGTTCGTAGACCATTTATCAATTAGTTAGAAACAGAATTCTTGTATTTTTGTATTTTTGTCTGATTACAGATATTTCGAGGAGAGTAGGAAGTAGATTTAGATAACACCTCATCCCTCATATACACGTGGAAATATGATTCACTGAGCCGATTGCGGAATATAACAGTTCAGCTATATTTTATATTATGATCGTACCAAATGGCAATATCGGCGATCTATTAAAAAACATTATGATCCGTTTTATAGTTTTGAGTAATGCGTGGGCGATGATAGTATTTTCCCTAGCCCACGCTAGTATATAATAATATTAGGTAAGTAGATATCATATTAAGGGCACATAAAAAATTATATTGCGGTGCTGTTGCTTTTATGGCAGGATTTGAGCTCGGCGACCGAATCAAGAAATTCCGTAACGAAAATAAACCTAACACCCTCCCCATCCCCACTCCGACCGGTACGGTGCGGCGTTAAAGCGGTGCGTCGTCTAACGTCGCCCTCCGCTCCGGCCTCCGACCCTTGCGTAACCTATAGGCCCTACGAAGAAAATAAGCGGTAGGTATTACCTATTAGTGACTTCTCCATGAGGTAGAGCGGTCTGTCGTCGGGCAGGCACATGAACAGCCCGCCCATGCACAGCGAGAACATGGCCGCCAGCACCGCGTAGAAGATGGCGTAGAACACCACCATTATACCTGAAACATCACATTCAAATATTTACGACTGCGGTCAACGCGCGGGATATTGAGCTACTAGTAGCGGCTTTCAGCGGCTAGCGGCCTTGTACGTAAATCTATACAAAAATTTTAAAGCTGAAGAATTTGTTTGTTTGTACGCGCTAATCTCGGGAAATACCAGTACGAATCGATTTATTTTGTGTTAAATAGTTGAATATTCCATTTATAGAGGAAATCTTTATCACGCTGCGACCAAAAGGAGCGAAAAGTCAGTGAAAAATGTGGAAGTGTTTCCCTGTTTAGAAAATTATTATTCATCTTTGTTATTAATTGTTGACGGGGAGAAAGTCGCGAGAGCACTGATTTTTCTGTTTGTCCAACTGTCTATTACCTACAAGTGGTAAACGTACTAAATCAACAGATGGACAGATTTGTATACTTTAAGTTCCGGAAAGTAAACATAATATAGCATTTATGACGGCAAAATCCACGATTCGTACGAAGTAGCGGGTAACACCTAGTTATGAATATTATTCAGTTTTATGAGCACTGCATCGTGTTAATGCAATTACTATCAGACATTAACATTATTAACGTTTTAAAGCTTTCGAGTTGATTAAACTAGTCGTTTGCCAGATAACTCGATCAATAAATGACCATTAATTGACAAAAACAAAACAGTTTAGACTTTACGCATATTGTGACTCAAGCCAAGTCTAGTATACTTATCTGTTTCTTTTAGCTAGTCTTGAAGGCTAGACCGATTTTAACAGAACTTTATCTAAAAGGCAAATTGTGTTAAAAACTTACTAGGATAATATTATATTCCCCGTGTTTGCACGTTTGTCCGTCCGATGTAAAGATTTGTCTTTACATCGGACGGACAAACGTCAGTCAAGGTTTTTTATATAATGTAGATGTGTTATCATAAGGCTCAATTCACACCGGAATGGCAGAGGCGAGGCGAGCAGTTTCAGTGTCATATGATTTTAAACTTTATATTCATTATTGTAATACGTAGTATCGCTCGAGAAATCTACGGCCGCCCGTGGACGCTCGTGGCCGCTCGTGGCCTCTTGCGGCCGCCGGCGGCGGCGATTTCTCAAGCGATACTATGTATTACAATAATGAAGATAAAGTTTAAAATAATATGACACTGAAACTGCTCGCCTCGCCTCTGCCATTCCGGTGTGAATTGAGCCTAAGTCAGTCAAATTGTGACGACGCGAGCCCTCACAAAGCTCGGCTTTTAGCTAGTAGTGTCTAAACACACCATGCCGAAGATACGCGGCCGAAGCTCGGCCTGATTACGATTGCGATGTGGTACGCATACAATATAACGCGACGTAATTTCGGCATGGTGTGTCATCGGTAATTTAAAATACATTGCAGGCGTAATCATGCCGAACTTCGGCCGCGTTTTTCGGCCTAGTGTGTTGTACTTATTATATATGGCTGTACTTATTATTTATCCATACACTTAGTATGGATAAATAATAAGTACAGCCATAAGTCATAACGCCAGCTTCTTTTACTGTCGAAATAAATCTCTTTCTGGCGCTAAAAGCCCAATTTCCGTTAATTGCGCGCAAACGAAGAAATAATTTTTAACCTTCCGATTGTACTAATATGTATTCCGTGCCTCAGATCTAAATTTACACCGCCCTTCGAGCAATCAGATCATGAACTGGAATACACCCTTCTTGTTTATGAAGTATTTCCGTCGAATACATCAGCGGCCTCTGAGCGAGATTGAAAGACAGCTTTGAAGAAGCGAATAGTTGTAGCCTGTATAGAAACAAATTTAGTTTGCCATCGCGACCCTTACAGAATATATTGGCAAAATGCGGTGGTACATCTTTCGTTGTTATTATTGTAGTAGCTTTTTCTGTTGACTGTTAAAAAAGTGCTTGTAAGTTGTATAGGTAGTTATTTGGTTTGAAAATTACAATTGCTAAATGACGCACGCAACTTTGTTGCAACCAAAGTTTGTTTATCGCGCGGGAAATGTACATTTTTCCGGGATAAAAAGTGTGCTACTTTTTAGGACTCAAAGTATTTCCATAATAAACACCAAAATCGGTTCAGCGGCTTAGAATTAAGACGTAACAGACAGACACACTTTCGTTCTCACGGCTTTTAGTACTTCAGTGCGGTAACAACTCAGTCATCTGTGTTGGAGCTGACAGCTGCCTTCTAATTTAATTATCGAATTTAGATCAAAACGATAGACACTGAGTAGGTGGTGGCTGGTTCGTCGTCGTCACTTACAATTTTATTGGCAATGTTTCAGGACAACGCACTTTCTGTAAACTATAACGGAAGATCCCTGAAAATAGTACCAGTATATGGGCTTAAGTCTGCATGAGCAAGGGGTATTGGGCACAAAGTCTATTATTGTCTTCCTACAAATTACAGCGTATTTTAAGCATGTTATTATTTATAATAATAACATGCTTAAAATACGCTGTAATTTATTTGTATGTATTAATATGCATGGATGGACTGCTGATTGAATTTGATTTTTTGGTCCTACGCAAAGTCCCGCCACCCCCCGCGTCGCGTCTCGTCGTGCGTGTGTCTATTTGCGTCGCGTCGTTTTTAGCCGCTTGACGTCACGGCCTTATTGTTTCGTAAGCTGCGACTGTTGACGCCGATGACGCTCATTATCGAATGATGACCACAATATCTGACATACTATTAACAGCTGTTGTCAATATTAGAACACAGTTTATCATTTATCAGAGAAGTTGATTCATAGGTAGATGGCAGACCAACTTATTCGGTCATGTTATATTATCAAATCCATTATCCAGCCGACAGATTATGACAAAAATCTGGGGGCACGGCAGTGCCCCCGCCAAGTCAAGCAAAAAAGCGGCACGGCCGTACCATCCTTTTGTGGATAAAACAACAAGCCTGAATTTTCAGTTGCTAAGCAAGCATTGTATAAACACGGCATATTTAAAATTTTATTCAATTTGCACCAGTAGTTTAAGAACTGTAACTTGTTAAAGTTTCTTAATTTTGTCACTGACTGACTGACTGACTGACTGACCGATCACCAAAAGTCTAAGGCACTTCTAGCAGACATAGAACCTTCAAATTTAGAATATAATTAGTGTTTAGTGTCTAAATCAAGGGAAAATTTAAAGATTTCAAAATTTCTGTCCAGTTTTCTAGATACACTAACTTCATAAATAACTTAAATAACTCCCCTATAAATGTATAGGATTACAAAGTTACATTTGCGGTTTATGAATCATTGTACCCGTACCATCAATATCTCTGGTTTATCGTCGGTAGACCTCTAGAATCTAGCTAGTGTTTAGTGTCTTATTCAAGGAAAAACCTAAAAACATTTCATAATTACTGTCCAGTTTTCTTCTTCTTTCTCTAACTTCGTGAATAATTTTGTAATCCCATATGTACTTACATGTATAAGATTACAAAGTTTATGAATCATTGTACCAATACCATCGATATTTCTGTACGTATATTCGAAGGAGTAATAGTTGTACATAGGTATATATATATATATATATATATATATATATATATATATATATATATATGAAGCACTAGCTTTTGCCCGCGGCTTCGCTCACGTGGAATTTAAAAATCGCGTAAAATACGAATATTCTTGTAAACCTCATTTGGAAACTTGACGTTTTTTCAAGACTAAAAGTAGCCTATGTTACTCTTCATCCTTTCAAGTAAGTCTACATCAAAAATCAAGTCGATTGGTTGCTTCGCTAGGCCGTGAAGGAAGGACAATCAAACAAACACACTTTCGCATTTATAATAATACGAGCTTATGCCTGCGGCTTCGCTCGCGTTAAGAGGTATACAAATATATACAAACTTTCATCCCCTATTTGAACCCCTTGGGGTTGGAATTTATTAAAATCCCTTCTTAGCGGATGCCTACGTCATAACATCTACCTGCATGCCAAATTTCAGCCCGATCCGTCCAGTGGTTTGGGCTGTGCGTTGATAGATCACTATGTCAATCAGTCAGTCACCTTTGAGTTTTATATATAGGTACAGTTTAGTATGGATATTGGATAGTCATTAAAGGCAAGTAGTAGGTATAGTAAATAGTAATACTGTACACATAATGATTATATTATTATTAATTGTTAGTTTTATTTGTTTCTTACAAAAATCGTTATTGATATAATATATTTTATAGTAGTAAAAGGTACCAAAAAGGAGAAAAGTAAGACTCTACAAAAAGAAGTGAGATCTCATCAAAAACATCCTGTAAAAAAATCAAGTCTCGCAACTCAGTTTTTATACCGCAAAAATTTATGAGATCCATGCAATTACAAGTCGGTTAATTTATTCACCTACCAAGTGTACCTAGACAGACAGAAGGTACCTAGGGTACCTTCTGTTTCAAGTTATTACGTAAGATATTATCATATCAATATTAAAAATCTTTTACGTTTTAAATAAATAGATCGACTTGGACATCGCATGAAAACACAATGTTAAGATACATTGTTATCACAATTTATACATAATTATTATATTTTTAGATTTTTTAGTCTATTGCGCTCCATGCGATTGATGCAGGCCCGTAGTGCTGTGTGATACTGTATAGTGTATAGTGTGTAGTGTTATACTAAACAATCTAATATAATATGTTTATGTTACCCACTTACGATAAAGAGGTCCAATATTGTCACAATGTGCAATACTGGGCGACATGTAGGAGCAGAAGCAATTTGGGCCAGGCCTTAAAGATTTTGCACTGCTAGACATATTTATAATTTTGTACTTTGTAATAACGAACAAGTCCGACATACAGTCAGACATTTCTGATTCCCATGGAGTTAGCTTAACCTTAAACGCAACCATACGACGCGTCGCGTCGCAAAGAAACTATAAAACCATACAGTTATATAATATAAAACAGACTGAAAACCGTGCTGTAAACTGTCGCGGCCACACCAGTCAATATGTAAACCAACATGCGAGCATATGTGCGTCATCAATTTATTATATCACCTCTCCTGAAGGCCGGGATCTCTCGCCCTGAAAACTGTATTGATCATAGATAGTAATTTAAATTAAGACGAGTAATAAGCTAAACGGGAAATGATGCAGTTTATTGATAAGGTATATGACAGTATACAAGGGAAGAAATATATTGTTCTTCAATTATTTTTCGGGTGGTATCTTCCTTCAGACTCATAAAGGAATATTAATCATCAAGATTGATCTTACAGAATCTCCAAGATAGAAATTTCGAGGTAGTAAAGCACTGTCGCCAAAAGTAACACAGTAGTAGAGTCACCAGCCATCTTAACTTTCAGACCATGAAATGCTCCATCCGGCAATGTCAAACGTAGATTACCTTGGGCAGAATATTCAATCAGTCTTCAGTTTCCCATGGACTCCAATGACAACGAGATCGCTCATTGTCCATGGTTTGAATAAACTTTTGAATTCAGAACGTGTTTAGCCCAACCCTTCGCCGTCACCCATTCATTGCCGCGACCTTCGCAGCTGAACAGAGCCGCTCCAGAGTAGTCGCGCTTTGTGATCGACCCCACTGGCCTCATTGTCCACCATTCATGGGGTTACAAGAATAATATTCTGTTAGTTGCTAATGATGATATTGACCGGGGTCCGTGGCCCAAAACCTTATGTAATAACTAGACGTTGAAATGAAATGAAATGAAATGATATTTATTTGGATAAAATATGGTTGCTAGAGATGTTACATTTCGGTAGATCGCATATTTTGTCGTAGTTGACGACGTCCAAATAATATTATAATCACAATTATAATAACTAAGTAGTAAAGTTATTGACACATTTTTTGGCTGGCAATTTATAAGTAAGTAATTATATCATTCATTAGTCATAAATCATAATAATTATTAGTAAAAGTTGTAATTTCTAATTTCTTGTTACAAGTCAAAATTAAGTTAAAAAAAAATAATAATAATGTCAAAATATTCTAAATGTCAAAATTATTTAAATAAGACTGCGAATTGTCAATATAACCTTAAAACTAAGCAACTAACAATTATTTATAATTAGAAAAAAAAACATTCTACTATACAATAATCTAGATAATTTTATATGTCAATTTCATTAGTCATCACAAGGTAATATTAATTCCAATGGTCAAATACAATATTATGTCAAGATACAATAAGCAAACTATAATGTCAAAGAAATTCAATTAAACATGGCTTTAAATGTCATAAAATAAAATTTAATTAGTCACAGTATACTTTATTAATTAATTATTATTAAGAAATTCTTTGATGTCATAATATGCCTTCTGTATTAGTATTTTCTTTAATTCCCTTATTGAACGAGTTGTTGTCATTGATTTTATATGTGCGGGTATCTTATTATAAATCTTTACACACATTGCATAAGCATTATTTAAGAAAATATTTGTCTTTGGTTTTTTATCTATAATTAACTTATTCGAGTTTCTAAAAAATTTTGTGGGTACTTGATCTATTAATTGTGTAAAGACATGTTTATTGTTACTTACAAATTTAAATATTTCTAATATATACATACTTGGTAACGTCAATATATTATATTTTTTGAACAAAGGCCTGCACGATTCATATGGTGGAACCCTTGCTATGGCTCGGAGACATTTTTTTTGGACTATAAATGCCTTATTTATTTGGGTTGAATTTCCCCAAATTACTAGTCCATAGCGCAGGATAGATGAAACGTATCCGTGATAGGCCATAATTGCAGTTTGATCACTTACTGTCCACGCAAGTCTTCTCAAGACATACACGAATCTGTTTAGTTTAGAACAGACTTTGTTTATTTGTGCATGCCAGTTGCAATATTTGTCCATTTGTATACCTAAAAATACGTTCTCATCTACTTGTTGTATAATTTCATTTTTTATTGCAATTTTAGTTGTAATGGTTTTTTATTATAGTTTGTAAATTGTATGTATTTTGTTTTGTTAATATTAATTTTTAAATTATTTGATGTCAGCCATTGAATTATAAGATTAAGTACTAAATTAATGTCATTTTCGATTTTGTTCACGTCTGTTTTATTATTGAATGTAAATAGCAAAGTTATGTCGTCAGCAAATAATGTTAATTTATAGTTAGTCATAATGGGAATGTCATTAATATAAAACAGGAATAATAAAGGACCTAAAACTGAGCCTTGTGGGACTCCAAATTCATTTAGTAGACTTCTAGATTTACTATTTATTGATTCCTTGTTTAAGTTGATATATTCTATGACTGTGTATTGCATCCTATCCTTTAGAAATGATTTAATCCATTCAAGAGCCGGTCCTCTAATACCCATTTTGCTAAGTTTGTCTAGTAATATTTTGTGAGAAACAAAGTCAAATGCTTTAGTCATATCTATAAACATAACTATACAATGATCTTTATTATCCACACAGTTAATAATTTGATTTGTAATATTAAAGCAAGCTTGTTGTGTCGATTTATTCTTCTGGAATCCGTATTGTTCGTTTTTAAGTAACTTGAATTTGTTTGTTCGCGGCTCCACTCATGTAAATAGAGAATTTTGCGGACACAAAATATTTTCCCGCAAAAAGGATCTATCCTATGGCCGTTTACAATCGAAAACCAAAAATCGGTCCAGTAGTTCGTAAAATTAGCGCGTTCAAACATACAACAGGTTAAAGGTTTATACTTATATTATTCAGTAAGTATAGATTTTAAAACTTCATATTCTCCACAAGTAGTGCTAGCCGCTAACCTTAAAACTAGAAATTGTTTGCAGATTATAATCAATGTTAGTTACTGGCTAGTGAGTAGTATTTATAAATTACAGCCGTGTCCGTGGAAAATGGATTTAGAATCAATATAGTTTATCGCATGTGTAGTGTGGCTGATACCACCACCACATTGTTATCGCCGAGAGCCTGCATGAATAGCAAGGATCAAAATGCAATGATCTTTTATATAAAAATCCTAGGTATTGTTAATTATAAAATCAACAATACCTAGGAATTAACATGTCATACAAACATTTGTGTTCTCCGTTGAGAAGCACGCAGCTCCGCATCCGGATCCGAAACTTCAAAAATGACAATATGATTCAGTAAATTTGTACTGTAAAGTAACCCTAGTAAGAAAGTTTTGGGGTAGTTCTGATTTTTTCATCCCATATGTGTTTTGGGGTGCTAAATCTGAATCTGAGGTTTGCGGACAAAATTTCGTGACGCAACATTAAAAAAAAAACAAAAAAACTTTTTTTTTTCTTTTTTCCGGTATTTTGCTTAAAACTCGAAAACTGTTGACTTTTAGTAAATGGTCTGTTTACAGAAATTAAAGTACTCTACAAATATCACTATTTTGATTATTGTACAGATGAACCGTTCGGTCTCAAGTGCAAGTTGAAAATTGATAATTTGTACCGGTGTGACTGCAAAACCCACTTTTTAGATTTGTATTGAAAGGTTTTCAGTTAATTTCACTAACGATTTAAGATACAAACAATACGTATCTTCATCATTCAAAAATAAGACCAACATATCCTCATTGCCCCCAACTGAAGCTGCTGCACGAGAACATTCACTGAGAGTTTACTATCAGGTGCAGCAGCGGTTATCCAATATCCGGTCAAGCCACACCTAACGAGCAACGAAAAGACCCAAGTGAGTGGGAATGGAAAAAACTAGTAGTGGTCTCGTGTCAGTACCAACTACTTTGGAGGGTCCAAAGTAGTTGGTACTGACACGCAAGCACCAAACTCGATACTCCGGTACATTTAATTTAAATGTAAAAGGGCTGTCAACGCAATTGTTACTAGATGCAGGAAGGCGGGACTCCATTGTTCCCCAATATGCATGCGAAGGACTGTGTAACAATGTTGAGCCCCCAGAAGACAGCTCTGACATAGACGTAGAAGAAACTGAAGAAAGAGAGAGAGGTATGTTGGATCTCACAAGTTATTTTGTAGTCATTCATCTCTCCTTGATATATTATGATATGTGTCTCACCTCTTTTTACTGTCCAGGAGAACGACTACCGACGTTGACGATGGAGCAATCAGACCCTGAGCCAGGATCCGATGCCATCGAAGAACCTCAGTACGATGCGGAAGGTATGTTTATTCTCACAATCTATTTTGCAATCTTCATCTCTTCTTGATAAATGATTTAACTTTAAACTTTTATTTTCCAGAACAAGCAGAACCAGGACTCATCGTTATCGAAGAACCTCAGCCAGGGCCTTCCAAAAGACAACGGCTCATATAAATTTTGCATATTATAATTTATAATCATAATAATATATGATCATAAGTAACGAGATTTTAAGTTTTATTTTGTTACGAGTTCTACCTTTTTTTGATACCTACTGAATTTGCATAATTTTTGTCTTTTTTCTTTTTAATTACATGTGTGGAAAACCAGGTGACATTTATCAAATAACAGCATCCATAAAAATTTAATACTGAAATGTAAAAAGTGGGTTTTGCATAAACTGCTAAAAATTTACAATTTTCAACTCGCACTAGAAACCGAACGATTCGACTGAAAAAAAAACTAAATACTGTTATTTGCAGAGAATTTCAAGTACTTTAATTTCTGTAAACAGACCATTCACCAAAAGTTAATAGTTTTCAAGTTTTAAGCAAAAAACCGGAAAAAAGCAACAAAAAAACGTTTTTTTTTTTATGGTTTTTTTTTAATGTTGCGTCACGAAATTTTGTCCGCAAACCTCAGATCCTATACATTAGCACCCCAAAACACATATCGAATGAAAAAATCAGAACTACCCCAAAACTTTCCTAGCAAAAATACAACTTAACTGAACTATTTGGATTTGCGTTCCTTGACGCATTTAATTATTGAATGCGCCAATTACGAAAGTTGATGACGAAAATTGAAGATGAAAGTGCACAGTGTGGACATAGCTATTGGCAGATGGCGAACCCGCGTTATTTGGCTAGTTATGTCAAGTTAATGTTAGTCGCAATCTCTCCACTACGCTTCGCATAACGCGAGCCCCGACCAAATGTATGTCCACAATTTGTTAATGAATCGGTTTCTCTGATAGTCTCAATTTGTCCCAAAAAAAAATAAAATCTCTCAATGCTGGTGTCTGATATCTGGTAGTGTGTAAAGTGTTTCTTTCTGGTGCATATAGGGTTATACAAGTTGTATAATTTAATATTATTATGGAGTTATGCACAATAATTTGGCGTGCTCCATGAAGCTGTGGGCAGCTGAGCCCGCGCCAAGCGATCACCTGCTCTGACTGGCCCGGAACTGACGTAGTCGGAAAATGACACTATATTAATGCATCAGGCCATTTAGCCGAAACTTTTTCGTATTCGCTTCGTTATAGAATCGCCGATCAAAATGTATGGAATTGACATAAGACGAGTCGAACGTAAACGTCATATTAACGAACGCTTATGTCAATTCCATACATTTTCATCGGCGATTCAATATCGAAGCGAAAACGAAAAGATTTTGGCTCACCCCCCAGGTGTTATACCACTAACTTTCCTTATAATATATAAAAAAAATCAACACCGATCCGAAGTTCTTACACCTATAAACCGCATTCAACCCTCTACTAAATTATCGGTGGTAGGGCTGACTACCCCGGCTCTACGTTGATATAAAGTGCCCTATATCCTTTAACTCTACAATATTACATTTTCATCAAAGTTTTCAACACATACAGCTACACAAATTACTCCTGTGAAGATCACTGCAGTAATGAATAAACAAAAGTGTATTTCTCCAACTGCAGAAACCAACTCTTTAAAAAGGTGAATTGATAATAGCAAAACGTTGAAATTGTACGTGTTTTTGAATCGATTTAGTAAGGAATATAAGCTTAGTGTAATTAAAAGATGGGTTATAGCCTTATGTGCTCTACTAGTAATTGAAATCTCCTAACTCCTAACATAACCAATAATGCAACTACTTGTAATAATCTATCAGAGAATTAGCTAATAACAATAAACAACGTAACTTTATCAGCGCATTTCATAATAGTGAAATAATAGTTTATTTTTATTAAGTTTTTAGGTATCAGTTTGTTTGTTAATGTGGACAATTAACACAACAATTAGCGCGGCTATTGTCATCTAATGAGGCGTTATCTGCGTGCGATGACCGGTTAAACTTACCTATGACATTCGTATTTACACCTGCTACTACTAATATTCACTTACTAATTTAGGACTATTATTTAATTGAAGGGCAAGAAATTTGATTGAAGGGCAATCAAAAGTTTCAATCGGTTGTAGTGGTTAGACGCTAATAAATATGCTTAACGACATAATATATTAATAAAAGAACTGTAAATAAAATATTTACAGTTCCTGTATTAACAATATCCATGTTGTAGGCATATAGTGCGGAATTTTAATTTTTTACTTTTCATGACGGCGCTACGAGACTAAGAAATGCTACGAATAGCTACGAAATTTTCACAAGGTTAAATAATATATACGATTTTTTTCCAAGCCACCTGGCTTTGGAAAAACTTGTTATGGTATAATACATTCGCGGCTACAGTTATGGCCTTGTTATTTTCTAAATACCAGGATCAGAAACTTAAACTTGAGGCTCTAGCCTAGGTGCTATGTAAAATACTATAACTTTAAACTGAACGACTCTGTTATCCTAGAGAGCAGTTGTTAGTAAATATTGATAAGGCTTGCAATTATCTGCTATTCACGATAATACGTTTACTTTACGTTTAATATCTGTACACCGTGTAAAGTATATTGCATACCTAACAGCTGCTATGAACATAACACCTATTAGGTACATAATATAATTCCTAGGTTTTTTTTTATATGGGACCTCTTGTTTCCATACTTACATAATTATAATTCCTAGGCTATAGGCAACGATTTGATGGAAAATGGAATATACTGTAGAATTCTTATATAATCCGTTAGGTTTTGCCTAAATAAACTTGTCTTAGTAATATTATAAAGAGGAACAATAATTTGTTTGTTTGCATCGAAAAGGCTCCGAAACTCCTATCGTTTTTTATCAAATCTGGCATAGATGTAGAGAGTTAGAGACTATGGACATCAAATACTTATTGTCGCCAAAAAATGAACCGTGTTTGTTCAACGTCTAAACTCTAAGGGCCTGTTTGACCACTTTTTGATAAAGCTATTCACAACTTTTGGACAGATTCTCCATACTTGATCTGTCAAGTTAATTGGTGGATAGCCTTATGAGGAATTGGTGAAACAGGCCCTAAGTAATTCAAAAATAACTAAGACACAAGCTAACGTTTCTCTAGCCCGCAGCTGTACTCAACCTGCGGCCTTATCTGCGGACTTTATCAGGTGGCCCGCGTGAATTTAACCATTTTGAAATTCACATCCCTCGGCAAAATAGTGCACTTTATGACGAATAAAGTCGTGAAAATTTTTCCACTTTTAAATCACTAATTTTGAATAACATTATTTTTTAATCATAAACATTTTTGGTTGCGGCCCACATAACCAAGTCCAAAACGTGTCATGGCCCGTATAAAAAAGGACTCCTGCTCTCGCCCCAGTATTCCCTCGGACTTGGTATAAGTATTCGATGCAGTTTGATGGTTGTTCTAATGATATACTGCATTCTTAGACGTACAAGTTAAATATTGTGAAACAGTAGACGGTGATCATTTATCGATCTTCATTGATAAAACTGACAGTGACAATAAACAATCTATTGGAGTCGCCTTGATTTGATGAAACGTAATTATTGA
Source organism: Aricia agestis (assembly GCF_905147365.1). Lineage (NCBI taxonomy): Eukaryota > Metazoa > Arthropoda > Insecta > Lepidoptera > Lycaenidae > Aricia > Aricia agestis. The sequence goes on along the minus strand of NC_056406.1, from coordinate 27,163,387 downwards.
CTAGCTGCAGCGCGCGGCTTCACTCCTCTGTGACATGCTGTGAACAAGCTACTTACTGGAACTCAAATAGAAACAAAAGAATATAGTTTTGTTTTGGCGCAACACCGTTGCGGGCATCATGTAGTTTAAAAGATTTTTATCTCGCGTTTTTTTTTTTTTGTAAAAAAGTGGGCCCGTGCGAGTTTCTTACGCCGGTTCTTCTCGCCGGGTTAGTTCCCGAATCGGTGGTAGGCATCATGTAGACTTTCATAAAATATTTGCAATTCTGAATAAAAACTTTTGAGATTTGAGTTTATAATATAGTAGGTAAGTATGGATGTCTCCTATATCACAATTCACAGAGCCTGCAGGAGTCACGGATTTGACGTGTTAGCATTACACAAATCAGCTTTTGCAAAGTCGCGTCACGAGGTATCTATTTCTTCGGTCACAGCAACAGTTTGTACTTCACTTACCTACTGAACTGCAGTAGCTAAACAACTAGGCCCTTATAAAGCTTTAGAACTCTTCCTAAAAGGTAATAGGCAGTACGAAAATGATAGAACTTATAACATGCTGCTAGACCCAAAAAACCTTACTAAAATTGTATAGTAAGGCTTTTTGGGTTGGGCAGTGGGCTCTAATTATTTCCAACAGTATTTCTTTTGGTTAGCCATTAGGCAGTCTGGTATCTCGTTCAGGTAGAACTAGTGTCCAGTGATGCTGTCGGTTGCCGACCATCATATTTGGGATCTCTTCATAATAAACGGTCATAAAATATCGTCAACCCTCTTACATTTTGGTTGATTGATGGTTTAAAGTTTATCTACACATCTAAACCGATCTCATAACTATTAGGTACTAGCTGTTGCCCGCGACTCCGTCCGCGTGGACTTCAGCTTATAGCGCGCGGTAGTTCCCGTCATAGAGTAACATAATATATTATATAATATGATAGTAGGTAGTTCCCGTTGAACCATGTAGGCTACATTTCTGCAAATTGCAAAATTTGCACGACAGAGGTGCTTCCGCGGTACGCTTCCTTCAAACTTCAATGTTTACACTTACCGACATGAGACAGAAGGGCACGTCAAAACGCCCCTATTTTTGCGTGGGGGGGTTAAAATCTGGGGAGTGGGGTCGAAGTCGAAAAACAACTCTTTATTATAAAACGATACGATACTTTATAAAACGGAAAAGCTTCCTTTATCCTTACCAGCTTATATAGAAACACGTTTGAGAAACGCTTGTGTGATATAGGAGGAGCACGGCGCCATCTATTATGAATTTTTGGAACTAACTTAACCCCATTTAAAGCATTTTCACCCCCTTACAATCCCTTTTTAACCCCAGTTAAAAAGTAGCCTATGTCCTTTCTCAGGCTTTAGACTATCTGTGTACAAAATTTCATTACTATCGGTTCAGTAGTTTTGGAGTGAAAGCGAGACAGACAGACAGACAGAGATACTTTCGCATTTAAAATATTATAGTATATATAGTATAGAGTATAGATAGTATACATATGGAAAAATAGCTAGGTAATATGGCAAACTTGCCGGGGAGGCGCACTTTGCCACAGAACTATCGTCTATATAGATCTTGTGCTGCGCGTCCCGTAGTTCCTAGAACCTATCATAAGTCATAACCCATAAGCCATAAGTGTCATAGCCCATTACGTAGCGTGTAATAAAACTGGCCAACTGCGTGTCGGGCCACGCGCAATATAGAGTTCCGTAGTACCTACCGCTAGTTTTTGATAATTTTTGTATGGTCAATGAATGTACATTTATAACGTGTTTTACACAAAGAATTCTATTTAAACTGAGGTTAAACTGAAGTCTTTGGTTTTACACTACTAACAACATCATCTCAGTTACGTTCGTTGAAATTTGAACCAAAATTTCTTTATACTTCGCTGATTATTTTTTTTAGTTGATCGACTATTACTCAATAACTTATGAAGTCTTCTTAGCCGTGATACTTTTTTTTTCGCTTTTCCAGAGCCAACCGTCTTGCTGGTAGAAGGGGGGGACACTGGACTCTAACGATTTTTTCCACTTTGAAACTTCATATTTCCCTAAATCGGAAAATGATCTATGATAAACACTCGTAATATTTTTAAAAAACCTATCCAACGATAATCTTAATGCAAATAAATGATTGATTGATTGATTGATTGAATCCACACGGTTGGGTGGACTCGAAAAAAATCATCCCCGCTTGATGAGTACCATAAAAATATTTTTTTTTAAGATCTTATGTACCATTTTGTCGGCATCAGAAATATCTGCATTCATGCCGAATTACAGCTTTGTAGGTCCTATAGTCTCTGAGTAAAGTCGCGGACAGATAGACGGACAGACGGACAGACCGAAACTATCCTTGTTGACTACGGAACCCTAAAAATCATCAGTATTCACACGTCGCGCGTCGGGCGGCAATAAATGTTAACTGTCTTCCGGCTCGGCGTGTCCGGCCGTAAACCACGTCCCTACCGTCATGGCTGGCCCTTTGGATTATTCCACAGCCCTAATGACTAAAGAGGTGTAGGTCAGGTTCGCCCTACGATTTGGGGTCAACTCAGACCCTATCGCGACGCGTATCGCAATTCTAAAGTACATATACAGATTTTAAGACAAAAGTGGCATATTATTTTTATTTTCTTATTCTTCTTCAGAAAGAAAAACTTTTTATGCTGGCCATGCTAAGCCTACAGGAAGTAAGCATAGGTAGTAAAATGTAATTCCATACGCTAATTTAACATACATAATAATATCATACATAGTACCCAGTACCCACATAACTGTTACACTACACCACAAATTACGTACATGTGGCACAGCAATAATTAAAATCGATTATGGTAGCTGGTTAACGAACGCTACAATCAAGGAAAACTACAAAGATTTCGTTTTTATAATGTTATCCTTGGTGACACATGTTTCTAACTACTAAGTAAGTAGTAAAGTAGAATAGCGCTAGATTAGTCTTATATTATTATTATTATGACATAGTACCTAATGTACGTAATACTTTGTATGTGTGTTGCAGTCATCTGGTTAAATCTGCGATTCGATTGAATGACTAGCGCATTCATTGAATGAGTCTATTCAATTGAATTACTCAGCCGAACGTCGATTTAACGATCGTCACTATTCGTCACTCAACGTTCACCTGATTAGCGATTTTTAACATAGCCCTTTGAAGATAGCTAGTGTCCGACGGAAGCTTCGGCTTCGGCTTCGGCCTAAAACCCGGCCGAAGCCGAAGGTTTCGCCGAAGGTCCGAGCAACCGTCGAAATTGAACGAACTGTTACGTGTGTGTGTGAAATGTGAATCGTGATTCGTGAGAGAGCGACGCGACGGACCGGTCGTGTATGGAGAGGGCGCTGGGAGTCACTGTCAAATACAATAAACAAACACTAACTTCTTAATAAATCATTTAATTTTTTATTAAGAAGTTACTGTTTGTTTATTTTATTTTTTAGTCTAGTTTCAGTCTAGTCGAGTAAAACAAAGACTGATTGATTGGTCTAATTATTGTTATTTGCGAAATAATAAAGAAATTATTATTTTTTACAATAGCAATAAAGTAGTTGTAGAATGCGTGATAGGGAACCTAAGAGATTTCTGCTGGAACTTATTCAGGGTGCTTAGCGACAAAACATACTAAAAGTCCTTAAGTCTAGTTGGTGAGCAGGAGTGAGGGGAAGGTGACAAAAGTCTAAATTTTTGGTTTTTGGCTAATAACTAAAACACGATGCGTTGTAGCCTAATTCTGATTGAATAGTAGCTTTACCGCTTCTATGCTTCGTTCAGTAAGTGAGAGTGCTGTAAACACACCCCCCATCCCCTCATTATACCCCTTGACGCGGCAACGCACCAGTAGCACCCCTGGCCCTGGTGTTGCATTACGATAACCAGTTTCCATCAGATGGAACATACACTAATTATTGTTAGCCTGCTTAGTTAAATGTATAAAAAAAAAACATTCGGGAATGAGCTAGTCAGCTACATTTTTTCCTACAATTACCTACATTTTGTAAACCTTCTGTAGTAAACCTTCAATATTGAAGTTTTGAAATAATTTTAATATTCATTGTAGCTTGTAGACAATTTTGAACAAAATTAATTACTGAGAGTCGAGATTAAGATTATAAACCTTCGGCTTTGGCTTCGGCCGAAGGTTGTGGCGATTGCCGATTAATCGGCTTCGGCTTCGGCCAAAAATAGACCTTCGGTCGGACACTAAAGATCGCTAACATGAAATCAGTCATGTAATTGAACGTATTTCACTTTCTTCCCACTGCGGCGCTAGTAGTCACTAAAACAAATATGGCTTCAAACAGCTCGCACAGCTGATAGCCACAGAGTACTTTATTATATACTGATAGCACTGTGTTGATATTTTGTCGATTTTTACTTTAATGTGCTTTTTTTGTAATAAAATAACATAACAGCGTTTTACTACCCGTTAACGACTACTTAAAAAAATTATAGCATCACATTTAGCGACTTCACTGTATGACATTTATTCAAAACGTTAAACGTCACAGTCAACGTCCGACGGCGACCGACCTTAGACATCTGTAAACCCAGAACCGTCCGAGGGCGCAGATAAAAAAAATTGTGATTAGAGAAGAGAGTGACCCCCCGCCCAAATGTCAGGCTGCGACCGTGCCTGGTTACATTCCTGTTCCTCAAAATCCTCATCCCCATAGGCTTGTCACCACATTCATTTGTTTCATGGCGGTTTGGAGGGCCGTGGCCGTGGCCATCGTGACGAAGGTCCTACATTTAAAGGTGCTGGATGAGTTCAATAACCCTACTTGTTTGCTTGACGCACCAAAGAAGGAAACAAACATAAGAACGCACAATCCGTTATCCAGTATAGACTACCAAAATTGCTGCCGAAAGGGGAGTTTAGTAAGCCTAAACTATTTTAGGATTTTAGGATCATGATCACTCAAATCATTCTGATCATTATGGACAACCCATTACCTAATTCAATAAGTAGGTGTAAGATGAAACCAGTAGGTTTTTTTTTTTTTTTTTTTTTTTTTTTTTTTTTTTTTTTTTTTATTATAAAATTGGGGCCGTCTATAGACTGTTCGTCCATATCCTTTTTTTGTTATTTTATTATTTAGATTTTTCGCACCAAGGATAATTGAAATAATATTATGAATTTTAATTAATTGTGGTCCATCACGCCATGGACACTTTTTTTTTTTTTTTTTTTTTTTTTTTTTTTTATATATATATATATATATATATATATATATGTGTATATGTATATTTAATAGAATAGAGTATAATATGTTATACATATAATAAATAAATATATACATTTATTGTTTTATAAATTGCATAATAATAATATTAATGTTTTGAACGGTGAGGTCCCAGTCGGTGTGAACGGTGAGGTCCCCAGTAGGTTCTGTTAGTATGTACTTATTATGATATTTTATGACTACCGAGCAGTAAGCCTTGGTGTCGACTGACTTGGTATCGGGTAAACATTTTGCACACAGCACAGTGTCACTTTAATAGATACCTAACACGTCTTTAAATTTTGTACCTTATTAAATAATGCGAAAGCTTTGAACGGATATAATACAAGTCCTGGGGAGGAACATAGGACAGTTTTGATGCTATAAAATACATTAGGGGTCCCCCGCAGTGAACGAATTTAATCAGTAGTAAATATTTAGTGTAAATTCTACTAGTCAGTCCGCGCGATCAGCTGGTAACAACAACTCGTTGTTCGCTAATGCTCTGAGATTTATTACTTATCATGCCTCGTCGATATTTGCATATTATTACATGATTATAGTGCACCATGGTACAGTGCTGGGCGCTGGCATTACTTGGTCCGCTGAGGGCATGGGTTCGATGCCTGGTCGTATATGTTGTGACTAGACACTTTATCGATTAGTTTGCTGATAAATAGTTATATTTTTTCGATAAGTCATTAGTCAAATTAAGATGTTATGTGGTACTTAAAACTTAAGGCGCGTGTGAAAAGGTGTCCGAGACTTAGTGATTGCTTTTACGGTATACGCATTATAAAATATTTTTGAAATGAATGAATCTACGCGAACGTACAAGTAAACGTCACCGGTCACACAAATCGTCAGGATGCAATATCGGGAATATTGCTGTTTCCACTGAATCATGAAGCCGCTGAAATATGCAGCCGCGCAACTCACCCCATCGTTTTGGCGTGCGCCCCAGGAATGTGTTGTCGTCGGGATCATAAATAGACCTGAGGATCCTCTCGCCGAGGGGCAGCTTCTTGGGCGGCGCCCGCGCCCACTCCGTCACGTCCACGCCGTTGGACTTCCCGGCCATGGGTGCTTCGAGTTAGTTAGAGTAAAGGAGGAAGCGCGCGACCGGCGCTCGCGGCGTTTTCGTCGCGACTGGCGGTCGGCGGGCGCAGCGTGCGGCGCGGAGTGCGCGCGCGCAGCGGTCGGCGCCCCGCGTGCGCGGTGCACCTTGGTTTTACAACAGCTCGTAAGTCGTATGTTTGTTTGAGATCACAGATTTGAGATTAACTGGAGTCTGGATGGCACTTTTAAACCCTTGATTTAAAAATGTCATTAAGGACAAATAAAACCCCATGGCCCGTTTGATAAAATAAAATATTTTTCTCATTAAATGCCTGAACTACTGACAACTACATAACTGCCTCCCTAAGGTAAGCTACACCAGCATTATCAGATCTAGCAGCCAGTAGGTCTTAAAATATAGTTTAAGATTCAGTAAATTATTGCTTGTAACAGTCCCTGCAGTGTGTGCGGTGCACTTTCGTGCAGTCTGCAGAATAAATGTATCGCATAATATTATGTATTTAGCTCTGGTTACCTACGTGACGTAAGCCGCCCATTCACACGTTAACCTTATTGTTTCATTGTTGATGCTAGCTGTCACCTCATTACTGATTACTAATTATCCAGTGACTAGCGATCTTGTCAATCGACCTCGGTTATTATTGCTTGTCGAGATCTTGAGGTTTGTATGGTAGGATTGGTAGGTACTCCATAAAAGCATATAAGTATAAAAATATACGTGGTCCAGATAATAGAAATTCATTTAAAAACTTTTGTTGTTCAATTTAGCTTCGTCATTCTTCCTTTTAGTTATAAATATATTAAGTATCCAATATTAATGGGATGCCTGGTTTCGGATACCTGCTACGTCATTAGTGAACCTTTTGCTTTTAGGGTTCACTGGAAGCGATAAAAAACAATAAACAATATCGTAATGTCTAACACATGTGCCGATGCACGATGGTGTCCTATTTATAACTAATAAAAACCAATTTGGCCGTAATTATTCTCTACATTTTGCACCTACTTGGCTATATTTATAAGATATATAAGAATATATCTTATAAATATAGCCAAGTAGGTGCAAAATGTAGAGAATAATTACGGCTACTTACTCATTTTGCTTTTTTATTGCAATGTAACACAGTAGATACAAGTACTAAACGTCAACATAGCGATAGCCTCGGTGACTTACGAGTTATGTAACTGCAGGTTAAAATTAACTAAAATGTATTTATCATAATCAGGTAAGATGTAAACATTAAGACGCTTAAAAGCTATAATAATTCATATGTATGTACGTATGGTACTTACAAAGTAATAGTAGCATTTAAGATACGCCTAATAAATTTTAATAGCAATATCCAAAAGTCAAGTTTTCTTTGGTATTTTACCTGTACTGGTTGTAACAAAACTAATTGATAATACTTTGGGGTGTGCATGTATCCTTATATAGAGTTCATTGTGAAAGTGGCAGTGCTAAAAGAACCTTTTTTTGTCATTTGTATGGGCAAGCGCCCCAGGGTAGTGAAATGTTTCCCATACAAATGTAAAAAATAGTTGTTCTTTCAGCGCTGCTACTTTTACAGTTATCTCTATACAGAAGACTCATACATAGCCTTCAGTATTCTCTATGTTTTGTTACATCCTGTACTAACCTACTTTATTATTCGTAGTAGGCAACAAACTTTAGGGAGGGATTATGTAATATATAATGCAAGTGTCGTTTCAATTTCGTGTATTCAATAAAAATATTATTTTACAATGTGTCAATATTATTAAGCAGCTTAAATTAAAAAATATACAAAAATAGAAGGCAAAATTTTCCTAATTTTACAGCGAAGGCTCTTTTGTGAGACGATAACTTGACTTTTAATGTCGATGTGATTTTTAAATAATGAGGGACAAATGGCGCTATGTATCCGTGCCAATTGTCGTGTCAAACAGCTGTCATATATCACGAAATAGTTCCAAGTTCCACATGTCAATTATATGATTATTACTTAAACAAAAACATTTTATTTTATGAATTATTTAATTGATTTTTATTATTATAGAATATTATTGTACTGACTGTTTACATTGAATTGTGTTAATAATGTTGTGCATATCTGTAATTGACATAAGCGCATAGCCCTAGTCTGAATATTGTAACTGATTGTACTGATTGTGTTTATGTTGTTGATGTGCCTCTGAAATAAATAAATAAATAAATGTCAATAGCTGTCATATGTCTGTCTGACACGACATTTGAGTTTTGACATGAAATACCCGTCCCTCTGGTGGCAATTAATGATATATCGAAAACGCTCAAGACAAATATCAGCTAGCTTGCGCCGCATTTTTCAATCCCCATAACTTTTTACAACGTACCTATAAGTATGTAATATTTTTCTTCAAACAGCGGTCTTTATTAATATGTAAAATATTCGACATTTACTAGGTTGTGCGTTTTAAGATGATATGGGTGACAGTTTTCATATTCCTTGCTACGGGTTTTTTTACAAGAAAACAAAAAAAATCTAAATGTAATAAATTATATTCCATCTACAAAGACAAATGTTTCCTATAATTGTAAATGATTAAAAACGAAAAGTTGCTAAATGCTAACTTATTAATATAAAATTATAAATATTGACTGTGAAAAACTATTGTTACGAAAACATTTGAAAAATTTCAGATGCATGAAACGGAACTTATGTCAATAGAAATTGACTCTGTTGAATCGAAATCAAATCGATAAAAAAGGGCGGCCATCCTAAAATCGCCGGCACCACTAAAATGTCAGTACGAAATCGATAATTTCGATTGCAATTCCTTTACGAAGTGATTCGATATTTTTAAATTATCGATTAATTTTTGTTAGGTAACTTCCCTACTATTGTCAATTATGTGTCACGCATATCATCATAAAACGCACAAACTATAAACATTGATCCAAATATTTAAAAAATTCAAAACAGCTTTGTCACAATAAAATTGTAAAAATAAACAATAAAAACTGGAGACTACTGTATCGGAATTATAAAAAAAATTGACTATAACATTTTAAAGTTCAACACAAAAATGCAAAAAAAGACAAATAAATGCAAAAAAATTAACTATTAAATAAGTAAAAGTATATAAGCACAAGCTGATGGAATGTTTTGTTATTAACAACTAAAATTTTTTGCTTAGATTAAAAATATTCTTCAAAATACGAGTAAGATTTTTTTCAATCCTTTGAGAATTGCGATTCACTGGATGGCACTATTCAGAATTTTGAAAATAATATTATTAAGTAATTATTTATATTCAAGTCTTATTTTATCAGTCCCAGTTACCGGAGATAAAAAATGATTAAGATACTGTTGTATTGATGTAAAATGACACCAGTATAACTGATAACAAGCTTTGTTATACAACGGCGACATACTACAACGTGCCCCCATGAAATTAACTAATTTAGACTGGCTCAGATCAAACAGCTTATGTAAAATATCAAGCTACCTTACAAAAATATCGCTACGGTGGGCTGCATTAAGGAATCCCTATAATATAATAACATGTCTCCATTAATATTTCTCCCCATAACTGCCAACTACAGCTACACCACTATTAGTTAGTAGAGTCCTCTAGTAATAAGTTATTGTTTGTAATATTTAATGCAATAAAGAATTTATTATTAATAATATTATTACCACTATTATCAGAAAAAGTAAGTCTCAACATAGTTCAAGATTCAGTAAATTATTGCTTATAAACATTAAAAGTAAGTCTTAAAATTAACGTTTTTTTAAGGATATGTACTAGCATTCAGCTCTTCTAAATAATTAATATCATAATCTTATTACAGAATACGGGACTAAGAATATTAGGCACGAGTTACACTTGGACGGAGTTCATAAGTATAACCTTACAGGTAAGCCAAACATAGTACTTATAAGTATAAAAATATTCAGATATACAAAATATTACTGAGATTTCTTAAATATTCATGGTATATTAAGTATCAAATAGTAAAATTAAGTAGAAATTGTCTTTTAAATATTTTGACTTTGGAATGTTTTTACAAAGAGCACTTCAGTATGCCGAGTCCCTATAATACGTTTTGTCTGTTCTGACATACGAACAGTTACACATTAGCTTTATTCTAGTATACTGTATACAGGAGCACAAAATATTGCCGACTTGGGTTAACATAATTACTTCGCCAGACAAGAATTAGGCTAATGAAATATACTCAAGTGCTGATTAACTTTTATACAACAGCGGAACCCGCATCAATCATAGTTTTATGTAAACGTGTTTCAGTCCAGCTGCATCAATGTAAATAGAATCCAATGAAAGTATGTACAGTCTGTCAAGAAAGAGTAGACACAGTACAAAATTTTCTAAACGTATTCACTAACAAATGTGTTTTTTTCTCTTTGTATATCCACAGAGAACGCTTATACACTTTAAATATTATCACATTGCAAATTTTTATCTCGATTTAATAAGTTTTAATTTTTTTTACGTATTAAAATTGTGTACAGCGTCTACTCTATTTTGACAAGCTATATATCCACTGTTCCTGTAACAGTAGTGGTACTGAAGTATGTATAACGTATGTCACAGGTCTACTCGATCATGATTTCGAAGTGCACGAGGCCGATCCTCTCCTTCCGGTCGTACATGATGTTGCGGGCCCACGCGCGACACTCGATGTTGATCACTATGCCCGCTGGAAATATAATTCATTCAAATTAAGCATATTCTACAGGTGAATTACTACTGAAGAGCGTACCCGGTGGCTACCAACAACCCTGGATATGGCTGAAACACGTTTATTGCATAGGAGCCTCACCTAATTATTAAGTATATTATAGGAGCCTCACTTAATTATTAAGTATATTTTGTTTTTAGCATTCGTTATAGTGGCTATAGTGATACATAATCTGTATTTTTAAATATTATTATATTGAGTTTTTGGCATTCGTTTTAGCGGCTACAGTAATACATAATTTGTGTAAATTTTAACTGTCTAGCTATCGCGGTTAACCCGCCATCACTCTCGGGGTGCTGACAGCACCCCACGCGTTTTTGAATGTAAAAGTGAATAATAATGACTCTGGTTACGAATTCGCGCTTCCCGGTACCTTCAAGTGACCTTCAAATGCGTCGACACGAGGTGGAAGGGACAGTGTGGCGAAAGTGCTTTCAGCTTGACAAGGAGTTGAAAGGTGGTCACGACACCCCGCGAGTGCTCGTGATATACTTTTTCAGAAGTTACATTACCAGTAAGGTACGTGTTTTTAATTTTTTAGTAAAAGTAAATTACTTTATTGTGCCTTTACTATAAATAATGGTTTATTTCTTAGAATAATATATTCAATGATTTATGTAGCACAAACTTTTTGTTTACATATTTTCTTTGTTCGTATTTACCTTTTTTTTTCAGATATTTGGGTGTTTAGATGAGTTGGGAACAAGAGGAAGAGAAACAATTGGTGCCATTATTAGAAGAAGTAATTCTGTAGTGGAGAGCAATGCCAGAATGGAGGAAGATTTTATTCAAGAATCTAATCATGATTCTTTGTCAGCACAGGATGCTTCAGCAGTTGAAGAGTCTAAAGTAGATGAGGCTGGATTTGAGGGTCCTGGATACGTCTGGCATCAATGAAAATGTTATCTACAGTTGGAATATGGCGCAATCGCAAGGTAGCATGAAAAGGTCTGAGTTTGTGGAATCATTGGGTTTGAGCAAATGAGTATGCTTCAAGGCCACCTTGAAAAAAGATATGTACAACCAGGGTTGCCCAAAGCACTCAAGATGACGTTGAATGCTCCTGGACCAAGCACGGAATGAATGTCACAATTAAAAAAAGCAATGATGTATAAGTAAAGACACCATAACCTTGAGTCACTGTAATTTTCGTAAAAAAATTATGTGCCAAAAACATATGAAGTTAATTTTCAGTTCCTGTTCGGAAAAATTAGAAAATTTCATTTTATTTAGTTAATTAGACTTTAGATTTACGATTTTGAATGAGAAAGTTTATGTGAAAAAGCTAGAAGTATTTGTTTTTTGTCTTTTTTCTGAAAAGATCCAAATATAACGACCAAAAAAGGCTGATACTTTAATGTTTTATAGAACAGCAATAAAGTTGATTATACAATTTAAATTTTCTTATTTACACACATCAAACCACACAAAATAATAATATGCTGGTTTATTTTTGTTAACTGATATTAAATTGCATAAAAAATCACTTAGAATATGTGGGGTGGCCACAACACCCCGCGAGCGCTCGCGGTGCTAAAAACCGCGCGAGTGATCGAGGGTTAAGGAGATGCTAAACAAGGTGACCACAAAAAGGATTTTTGAAAATAACACTTTTCGGCTTAAATTACACTAGGGAAGAGTCGAAACGACGTGTCATGTTTTTCGCAAGCAAATTAAAAAATAAAACATATTCATCTCTATTAGTTGCGATGCTTCAACTCTGCTCCAGTGTGAGTTGAGCCGTAATGGCTATAGAAATACATAACAATATGTAGTTTACTGGCTACAGATATAATATACAGGGTGCAATTAAACCTTCCGGCTAAATTTTTTTAGGACTTAGGAATCATTAGGAGAGTCCACATTTAACCAACAAAATAGGGTGTTAATTTTTTTACAATAACATATTTTATCCCACTTAAAATCGTTGCAGAACGGTCACTTCGCGGCGGTGGTTAGAGCGGGAATGACAGGCAGTTGACGGACCTACATCAGTTGGTTGGGTTATGTCAATTCAATACTGGTCGAGCTGGCTAGGTTTGACGTAATCGACCAAATTATGAAGGTCCGCGATCTGCCTAGGAATCAACTTCTTTGGATATACCGGAGGCTCAATCCCCTACCCTATTACCCTATTCCCTCTTAAAAGGCCGGCAACGCACGTCTGCAGCTCTTCTGATGAGTGAGATGAGATGAGATGAGTGTCCATGGGCGACGGTAGTTGCTTTCCATCAGGTGACCCGTTTGCTCGTTTACCCCTTACTTCATAAAAAAAATATACACTACTCACTCTTGGGTCTCTGGAGGTGCACCGCGACGAGGGGGCTGAGGTAGCCCTCGGCGTTGTTGTAGGGGTAGTAGTAGCCGGGGAAGCCGGCCTGGGGGATGTACCGCAGCGGCCCGATGTTCTCGCGGTCCGCCGGCGTCTCGCCCTGGCACGACACCCACACCATGTTGCCCTGGAGAAAGAGACGAGTGAGGGAGATAGCTATATCCTTTGTAAACAGCTGCCTTACTCCCGACAGAATCAGAGTCGAATCTAGAAATAAGTAGGTACTTCAGTAGCTATGCCATCTTCTCCAGGGCTTCGATTGTAGGGCATACCACGTAAAGCCTTTCTTACTTCTACTTCGAACATTATATTTGGGAGTGATTCTGAGCACTCATATTTGAAGTTTTTGTTTCATTATCAACACTTTATTTTTTAATATATTTTAATGAATAAAACGTTTCAAACATATTTTTATCTACACAGGATGTGTAGATATAGCTTATCCGCCGTGTTGTACTCGTACAGTTAACCACTTTTCAGCCTTACTGTCGAGTAAAAGGTCGAAAAGAGTCGACAATGTTTTTTTTTTACATTTTGAAATAACGTACACGATGAATGTTTTCGCTGGTGATGTTCCTTATCTGCTCCTGCAGGCCGACCGGCATGTCCTGCGGCAGATCGTCCTCCCCGGTGTAAAACTCGGGCCGCCAGCCGAAGATTCTGAAATAATTAAATATAATGTTATCTAGATGACGCCCGCAACTCCGTTGCACCAAAATGCGTTTTTCGCGCGGGAACCGTTCACTTTTCTGGGATAAAAGAATCCTATGTCCTTTTCCGAGACTCATAGTATCTTTATATCTTTCTATAAAATGGGTCCAGGCCTGAAAAGGTAACAGACAGACGGACACAATTTTAAAATTTCATAATGTTAGTATGGATGTTTAGGTTTAGTAAGCGATAGTGATGATAATAATATTATCTTATATATAAAATTCTCGTGTCACAATGTTAGGCCGCGTACTTCTCCTAAACGGCTTTACTGATTTTAACCATATTTTATATGCATATTGTTTATGCGACGGGATAGCGATGGACGATGCCATGGTGACATACTTATTTAGTCACTTCAATAAAATAATACGGGCGAAATACTTTAATAATAATAATAATTATTATTATTATTGTTATTATTAATAAAATAATACGGGCGAAATACTTTATATGGCAAAGAAGCGTTTGCCGGGACAGCTAGTTATTGTATACAAAGGAGACAAACGCTTTAAAAACTGGTGTCCTATATTATTTATAAGGCTTCCGTACCCAAAGGGTAAAAACGGGACCCTATTATTGAGACTTCGATGTCTGTCCGCCCGTCTGTCTGTCTGTCTGTCTGTCTCCAGGTTGTATCCCAATAACCGCTATAGCTAGACTTCTGAAATTTTAACAGATTGTGTATTTCTGTTTCCGCTATAACAACTAATACTAAAAATAAAATAAATATTTAAGGGGGGCTCCCATACAACAAACGTGATTTTTTGGCCTTTTTTACTCGATATCAATAATGGTAACATATAGGCACTTGAAATTTTCACAAAATCTTCAGTCATATACGTTTACTTTTATACTTCATTAATAATAAAATAAATATTTGAATATTCCCATTCAAAAAACAAAATATTTGGCCTATTTCTGCTCTATAACGGTACGGAACCCTTTGTTCGCAAGTCCGACTCGCACTTGGCCGATTTTTATTTAGATTGATACAGAAGCAGGCACCAAATACTGGATGCTGACACGATTAAATCAATCATCAGATTAAATGTATACCCGAGGAAATTGATTCCTATGCAGTTGACAGACGTACGCGCTACGTCGTATGGTCGGCTTATGTCAATTCAATGTTAGCTGTGAATTGTGATCGGTTGGATGGGTTTGACTAACGCGACCAAATTATTTAGAGTAATGAAAATGATATACACTTTTCATGCACTTTTTCAACTTTTTAACCCCCGACAAAAAAGGGGTGTTATAAGTTTGACGTGTCTGTCTGTCTGTGGCATCGTAGCATCCAAACAAGTGGACCGATTTTGATCTAGTTTTTTTGTTTGAAAGCTGACTTAATTGAGAGTGTTCTTAGCTATAGTTCATCATCATCAGCCTGTTCCGTGCTGAAAAATCGCGGTTCCTCTGGTTCGTGAAGGACCGATTAGCAACTTGCAGTCGTTTGGTGGGCTTTATTGCATTCTAGTTCGTGACATTTATGAATATTTACACAATAATGGAAAGTTGACCTGGTGCTGCAGCATCACCTGGTAATCAATAGGATACCTAACTTCTTACCAACTTAGAGCAATGGTTTCGTGTTTGGGCTCATTTTAATTGCGAGTAGTTTTCAATTGTGATCGGTTGGATGGGTTTGACTAACGCGACCAAATTATTTAGAGTAATGATATACACTTTTCATGCACTTTTTCCACTTTTTAACCCCCGACAAAAAAGGGGTGTTATTCACATAACATTACAGTTTAAGGGTCAGTTCACAGCGAACCGAATCGAGACAATCTGTGACATGGCGATACAAAATGCAAAAGACACTGTTGGCGGTCCCTCGACACACCGATATCACTTTACACTTAGGAATTATTTAAACTTAAAGTCAGTAAAATATATAATTTCATTACTTTTTAAAGTTGTCTTTAAATTTCTTAATTTAATTTTTATTAATTAACAATTACGTTTCACACGACCGGTTTCGATTCATAAAAGTGGAAAAAGTGCATGAAAAGTGTATATTATTACTATGAAACATGAATTTCCACCAAGAAGTTTCGTTACATTCAATATCATACACAAATTATTTAGGTCCGCCATCTGCCTAGGGACTTCTCTGATAGTACTTATTATAGGTATAACTGTATGAGAGTTTGAGGCTTTTCAGGATGTAGTTTAGGATTGGGGAATTTCCATAAACGTCAAAAACATAAGCCGGAGCCCATCACGAAAGTCCTGTGACAGCTACAATTAGGAGAAATCCTGGAGATAACCAGGAACCAACGCCCACTGTGATACACCTACTTTTTTTAAATCGGGTAATCGGCCCACCACACATTCCCACCACTGCAGGCACTGCTGCTGCACTGCACTGCAGCTGTCGCCAGGATCAACAGCGATGTACCTACTGTATTCTCAGAACAATGCCCAAGCTATAGTCCAGCCCGGCGGTCATTGACCTTTCTAGTCCAGGATCTACGTGAAAAATGCTCGCACAGTTTTCTATACAGTTGAGAAAAAATTGAACTCTTATGCTGGATTTACACGGGTGGATTTTAGTCGCGCGGCAAGTCACCAGTCGAATCGCCTGTCCAAGCCGAATCTACAAAAATGGCCTGTGCCGCCCGAGGTCTGCGCTCGCTACAGTGCCGACAAACTTACGTATTTGCAGCAAGCGATCGCTTGCGACTGAGCGTTTGCACGGTCGATTTTAGTCACCAGCCACATGCGGCTTGCGGCTTGGGGCTTGCGGCTTTAGCCGCCTGCGGCGTAGTCGAATTGCCATTTAGACGAGTCGATTTTCGCCGTGCGGCGTAAAACGAGCGACTTTAGTCACCCATGTAAATCCAGCATTATAAAGACACACACTATTATAGATTCATAGTAAAACCTCTTGGTATCCATTAGAATGAAAATCTCCATTTATAAGTTCGAAGTATACTTCATGTAACTGAGTTCACATCGAGTATGTAAAATACGATACCGCCCTCAGACTAAAAACATTTGCCTTCATTGTCAATCATGGTTTGCATAGAAAGAGATGAAATATGACAAGGTTTTTGACAGGGGGTCAATGACCGCTACGGACAAAATTCGGCAATTTGAGAACAGTACCTGTTGAGCTTGAGGAAGATGCAGGGCGAGGACTTGTGGAAGGAGAAGTGGTTCTCCTGCGTGCAGGGGTGCCAGTCGCGGATGTCCACGTCGCACACCTTGCCCGGCGGCGGCGGGTTCTGGAAGTCGCAGTTGTAGATGTTCTGTCCCGCGCCCGCCGTCTGACCCTTCTTCTTGTATACTGTTCACAAATATCTTGTGTTGTTACATTCAAATGAGAAATGTATTAATTAATAACTCCCACACCGGTTTCATTGAAACACACATTACATACCCTAAACTTAAGGATATGTAATGTGTGTTAATAGCGCCTAAAGTATTATCTCTAAGTTTTGTTACACCTTATATATAACAAGAACTTCGATACTCGTGACCTATTGTGCTCTTTTATAATTTTGGAAGTGGCAGTAATGTCGTGGACGTCCGCGGTAAAACGATAACATAGGGAAGTAAAATATATGGAAATATATTATTATGAAAACGCTTTTAAATTTCCGTCGAAGATTACTTTTTAACGTGCACGTTAGAGGACATCACGACGTCTACACTCTTCTGAACCGCACAAAACGTCCGCAGTGCGTAAAATCAAAAGGGCATTTAACGTACCCAACGTTTTATTGTGGAAGTCGGCGTCCACGATAACGTGACGTCCGGAATTATAAAAACGCACGTTCATGCGTTAAAACTAAAATATCTGATTGCTGACCCACTTTCGTCCGAAACACGATACAAGTCGCGAACCTACATGATATTAGAATAATCTTTGTATGATTCATCTCGTGGATAAAAATTAGCAAATCATATGGGCAAAGTAGACAGAACTAAAGAGTTTTTTTTAAGAAATAAGAGGGCAAACGAGCATACGGGTGCGTTGGCGGCCTTTTAAGAGGGAATACGCTCTTTCTTCTTTCTTAAAGGTTTGCAGGTCGTATAGGTCCGGAAATACTGCTGGTGACAGTTCGTTCCAGAGGTTTTCAGTGCGCGGCAGAAAGTTACGCGAAAAACGCACGGTGGAAGACTGCCACTCATCAAGGCGATGAGGATAGTATATTTTTCGCGTGGGCAATGGCGAAAAGTTGCAGAAGGTATGAACAATTCCTCAGAGCACTCCCCGTGATAGAGGATGCAGAGTGAAGCTACATCTCGGAGTTATACCAAGGGGTCCAAGCTGTTTGAAACACTATGGCATTCAACAATTCGAGCGGCCCTTCGTTGGATACGATCCAGAGGGGTTGGTACTTTGGCGCCCCATGCCCAGAGATGAGAGCAGTATTCCATATGAGGCCGAACCTGCTCCTTGTAGAGATGTAGGCGCTGGTCCGGACTGAAATACTGTCTCGCTCTGTTAAGAACATCAAGCTTCTTCGAGGTTAACTTGGCCTTACCCTCTTGAATCTAGATGATATCGGAACTGGACTTCGCTCAATATGTTGACAAGTATTTCAATGCTAGTAGAGATTGTTTAAGAGGTCCCCTCAAAACGAGGTTACACGACCATTGGTGACTTTTTAGTGGTGAACGCGCAGACTTGTGTCTTGGCGGGGTTGGATTGGACTAAGTTATGTCTATTCAGAGACTTTCTCCAATGAATTCTCTATTTTAGACGCAAGTTCGTTTCAACTCTCAATGACATTTAGCCGAGAAATATTGGGGGATCCGGTATATACAGCATCACCTGTACCATCATCCGCATAGCAATGAATGCCGTTGGTCTGTAACATGTCATTGATATGCAGTATGAATAGGGTAGGCGATAGCACACAGCCCTGATGGACACCAGCATCAACAGACTGAGTTTCCGAGCATTCGCCGTCAACTACGACATTTATGTTTCTATCTGCTAAGAAACTTGTGACCCACTTGCATAATTTCTCGGGCAGCCCGTATTATGGAAGCTTTGATAGCAGCGCTTTATGCCAAACCCGATCAAAGGCCTTCGCAATGTCCAAACTTACAGCCAATGCCTCTCCCTTCGACTCAATCGCCTGAGTCCAACGATGAGTCAGGTAAGAGTACCGAATATACGCGAGTTAGGCGTCAGTGTCAATTTCAACATGTTTTACAATGCTTAGTAAATAGTAACGCAAGTCCGTACTTGCGCGCCGGCCGATATGACATAGGGCCAGGCCACAACACTGCGTTTTTGCGCGCGAAATTTTTGCGTTGCGACATCGCATCGCATTTCTGTGCGATGTTGTTTTTGCGATACGACGCATTACGACAACGACGATGACGACGACGACGACGACGCATACGTCGCATCGCAAAAATCTACGACATCGCAGAACGCATCGTGGAAATTTGCAACGTGACAGCGAGATTTCCGATGACATTGTGACAACGCATTTCTGTGCGATGTTGTTTTTGCGATGCGACGCCGAAACGCAGTGTTGTGGCCTGGCCCATACTACGTCAAACGTATTTTCGAGATCTCTTCGGAGTCGGCCTACTCGTTAGTTGTGTTTACTCTGTATGGGTGTGTGGTAGGACTCCCTTTCCAGTTTCACCGATTACTGTAAACGAAACATACCCGACAGAAAATCAATGAGCTGGTCCTCCCAGTAGCTGTAGCTGTCGTACCCGGTGCCCTTGTACCAGATGAGCGTGCTGCGGACGTCCTCGGGCAGCGGGCGGAAGCCCAGGCCGGGGCTGGTGCCGATCACGCCGTAGTCCTGCTGCAGCCGCGGCACGCGCGGGTTGATGTAGTGCTGGAGGAACGTCGCCATGCACACGGAGAACAGCGCCGCCAGCGCCGCGTAGAATATCACGTAGAACAGGAGGATTTTGCCTGCAATGATAATAATTTATGTTTTTTTGTATTTAAGATAATAATTTAAAGGTGCTCTTTCAAATGCTTCCTTACAGTTTGTCAATATTAAAATATACACCTATCTTCGCCCTCATGTTTAGGCTGCGTTTCCACTGAAGCGGAGCGGAGCGGAGCGGAGCGGAGCGGAGCGGAGCGGAGCTTAGCGGTGCCCGAATTGACCAATCGTGCCATTCCAGCGGAATGACAGCGAAGATTTCGAGCATGGTGATTGGTCAATTCGGCACCGCTAAGCTCCGCTCCGCTCCGCTCCGATTCAGTGGAAACGCAGCCTAAATGCTTTATCAAACATGCGACATAATATAATTATTTGTAATGTAAGTTGTAATGTTATTTCATCAATACCCTTAAAATCTTGTTTGCAGATTAGGTTTATCTACCTGAAGTCTAGCTGATGGCTTTAAGCGAAAAATACTATCGAGAGTGCTCAATGTCCATTATAAAATGCAGCCTAAAGTGTTTCCCCAATTCCTATGTTTATACCTCAGATTTGTACAAATATTATTCTTTGACAAAGATTATAGTCATGACTGCGTGTCAAAGTAACTATGCAGGATTAAATAGTAGAAAGTGGATTATTACAAAGTATAAAATGATAGGGATTAGGATTTAAGTAAGTGATACTTTCACACTATGGCTTCAGAGTCATGTTAAACTTAAGAAATTACCGAATTTCATTCAAACTTTCAACCCCTATTCACCCTCTTCGGAGTAAAATTTCCGAAATTCCTTCCTTAGTGGGTGTCTAGTGTCTACTTAATAAAACAACCCTACTCACCAAATTTTGTGGCTGTAACTTTAACAGTTTTTGCTCAGCGATGGTGAATCAGTCAGTCGGTCAGGACATGTTATTTATAAGTATAGATTTACATTTATTACATATAATGAGATTTTCTATGACAGAAATGTAATAAGAATTAAATAAATCAACTTTTTAATGGAAACAAATTGCAGCAATCACATTTTTTAAATGAAATTATTCATAATGATTTTAAAAAAAAATTAATTAGAGTTTTTTTTTCGATTTTTTGCATTTTCTGAGAAGATTTAGTATGGTAAAAAATATTTTTTTTTCATTGTCTGAAAGTAGAGATTTCAACGAACAGAAAGCCACCAGAAAGCATACCAACTTTTTGAAAAAAGCTGATATTTTGACGGGTGAATTTTCGATTGAAAATTAGGGTGCTTTTTCGATATTAATTCAAAATAAATATTTGTAATCCAATAAATTACAGCGTATTTAGGACATAAAAAGGTAAGTTTTTACCCAATTTCGTGAAAAAATTTTTTTTTGTAAAAGATATAAAAATAAAAAACCACAAACATATTTTTTTGAATTTTTCACATAGATTTTGAGGTTATGCGAAAAAAGCGTCAATACAAAAGTCTTAGGTCTTTATATTACCTACAACTTTGCCATATGACTTTTTTTCATAGGACTATTAGTTTTGCCAGAAATCGAGATAAACCGTTTTTACCGCTTAAAACCTTCCCCTATACCCTTCCCGACCTCAGATCGCCCGTAAATTATTTTTCCCGTAATTTTTATAGTATTCTCCTTCTTTTCTAATAGGTTTCATCCTACTATAATTTTTTTTTTGTTTTAAAATATTCTTTCTTGGTCTAATATTATAAATGCGAAAGTGTATCTGTCTGTCTTTCTGTCTGTTACCTCTTCACGCCCAAACCGCTGATCCGATTTTGCTAAAATTGGTATGGAGATACTTTGAGTCCCGGGAAAGGACTTAGGTTACTTTTTATCCCGGAAAAATCATCTAGTAGATAACAATAATGAAATAAAACAAAATATTATCTATACTTACAGCATTAAAAAATACTGTCAAAGTAGATTATTTTTGACTACTTACCTATATTTTAAATAACCAAAATTTATAGCTAAATACTTCAGTACTACTAAGGTGCACATTTTTACAATTAAACCTTCAGTAAATTGTGTCCAATATAACTGATATAACTGTAATGCAATTACATCAATTAACTTTACTATGGCTTCTGATTTGTTACATAGTAACTGTATCAGAGTATCATTGTGTAATGATAACTTTATATTACTTTTTATTGAGCACACCTCAAGTAATAATTCTTGGTTTATTTTTTAAGTAAAATATTGAACTGTGGCCCTTAATAGAGACAAACACATGCTATACAATAGTATTTGAAAAAGATATAAACAACTTCAAAATTGTATGTAATTTAAAATTAAAGTTCCGTATCTGAAAACAAAAGTATGAAGTACAAAAAAGAGTTACTTAAATTGTACTTGTAGTTCCGGAAATATGCGAATACAAACATAAAAACATACATACATACACTTTTAAAATTTGGAACATTTGATCAGATGCTGACTAAAGACTAACATAATATACAAAAAGGGCAGGCAGTTCTGGAAATATGACATATGTACGGGTCAAATTGATGATGGTTGATTGTTTTTGAAGTTGGTGGTTGCCCTGGAGGAAACGGGACACTATTTGAAAAAGACAGTAGAATTTTGACGAAAAAATTCAACCCATTCAAAAGGGATGGTTATGAGGTTAAAATTTTGACACAAAAGTTTAGTGCCCTGTTTCCTCCAGTCCAACCTAAATGTAGTACTTACTTTAGGAAACATAGTTTCTAGGTTTTTTACTCCTAAAATGTTTACAAGAATTTAGTTTCTCAACAACAATTTTATGCTGTTTTCAAAATAAAACATGAGTGCTTCACCAGGCATGATTTAGCAGCACATTGAAAATCTATACTAATATTATAATTGGGAAGAGTTTGTTTGTTTGTTTGTTTGAACGCACTAATCTCAGGAACTACTGGTCCGATTTTCCGAAATTCTTTCAGTGTTAGATAGCCCATTTATCGAGGAAGGCTATAGGCTATATTTTATTACGCTAATACTAATAGGAGCCAAGAAATAGAGGAAAGTGTGGAAAAAACGGGGGGAAATTATTTGAAAGGGCTTATTTGAACACGCTAATCTCAGGAACTACTGGACCGATTTGAAAAATTCTTTCAGTGTTAGATAGCCCATATATCGAGAAAGGCTATAGGCTTTATTTTATCACGCTAAGACTTATAGGAGCGAAGAAATAGAGGAAAATGTGGAAAAAACGGGGGAAATTATTTGAAAGAGCTTATTTTAACGCACTAATCTCAGGAACTACTGGTCCGATTTGAAAAATTCTTTCAGTGTTAGATAGCCCATTGATTGAGGAAGGCTATAGGCCATATTTTATCACGCAATGACTAATAGGAGCTAAGAAATAGAGGAAAATGTGGAAAAAAACGGGGGAAATTATTTGAAAGGGCTTATATCACGAACTACTGAAGCAATTTTTCTGTTATTTGGCACAGATAAGTAAGTAGACCACGTGAAGGATCATAGGCTATGTTTTGTGGACTAATTTGTCTGTGCAATATCTAATTTATCGGAACATTATATTTCTTGGGTCATGAGTCACAACATCACGCGTAAACGCCTGGACCCATTTTGCTGAAATTTGGTATACTTAAAGATACTTTGAGTCCCGAAAAAGAACATAGGATACATTTTGTCCCGGAAAAATGTATGGTTATTGCACAATATACTTTTATGATTTGCGAGTAAACTATTCAATTTGCGAGCAATCTATTTTGATGGAATTTGGTATGGAGATATTTTGAGTCTCGGGAAAGGACAAGGAATACTTATTTTGTCCCGGAAAATTTGCGATTCCCACACAATATACTTTTCTGATTTGCGCGTAAACGATTCAATCGATGTACGGGAACAACTATAAACTAAAGTCCATGCGGACGAAATCGCGGGCAACAGCTAGTTGTTAAATATTTTGAGTTGTTCTAGAATCTAGGGCTTACCCGTTCTAGTGTAAAATATAACTTTTGGGATTGGTGTTTTCTCAAAGACACACAAAATAAGCCATAGGATATCATGGAAAATGTTTAGTGAAAAAGAATTAAACTAGCAAATACCACAGAAAGTCGTTGTAAGGAACAATAATGATAGTCTAACATCTCTTGAAATAATTCCCCACAAAAAGCACAAAGCCACGCCCAAATAAACAGTCGAAACTAGCTTACTTGTGGATATGGATATTGTTTTCGGTGAATAAGTTATTGCTAAAGTACAAACCCCAACTTCCCGCTGTTCTTCCCATGAACTCTCCAGTTTCCTCATTGTAAAAAAAAGTTGAAAGTTTCTGCCCGGCACTCTTTTGGTTACGTTTTAAGTCTGTTTCAAACTCCTGGAACTTTGAATTCTGCATTTTCCACTCAATACTGTGTCTAGATTATAAACAAACAAATTCAATATAATTATCTGTTTGTTTCATATATAAAGATTTTAATAAAAAAACTACGAATTGTTTACAATTTCCAAAAGTTCCAGTCTATATCAAGCGCCCGTCAGCAACCGTCGCGTCGGCTTGCTGGCTGCTGCAGCCTACGAGTTGTCAGTTGTCACTTGTCAAACTGCATTCAGAATGGCACTGACAGTATATACTGCATTTACACATTCGCGTTCGCCATTCGCCTAGTCATTCGACGAAACATCCCACGAAACATTCGTATACGAATGCTGTCGCGAATCACACATTCGTGGGGTAGGTAATTTATTTTATATTCGCACACGAACATGGAGGACGTGTTCATTTATGATAGCGACGTTGAAATAAAAATATGAAATTTATGATAGCGATATTTTGGGTTCCAAATGAACTCTTCCTTTTTGTAAAATTCTAGGAATTCTAAAATTTCAATTTCAAATTCACTCCACTCCATTTTTATTACATAATAATAATAATACTAAATACTAATAATAATAATAATAATTAATCTTTATTTATTTGTTTTGGAAAACCAACAGCTTATGTTTATAATAAAATAGAACCGATACTATATAAAAAGAAAGCCAATAACAGGTTTTAACTATTAGACAAATATAACATAGTTAGCAACCTCACAGTATACACACAACATTATCTACTGATACAATATTAAATCCTTATTATTAGTGACCGACCGAAGTTTCGGTTTCTTCTAAAAAATCTAGTTTCGGCCTTAGTTTCAGTTTCGGCCAAAATATAGCCGAAACCGAAACTCATGCATCGTTCGGTAAACTTCGCAGTTAACTCGAGCTTGCTTGCCACCGAGGCCCTGGCTCAGTTCGCTACCATCTATTTAATCATGTTTTGAAATTATGTATTCCAGATTACTCCCAAATCAAAAATTAGCACTTCGTTTTATTTTCATTAAATTGTCTTAATTAAATTGTCTCAGGGTAACCCTTCGTTATAATACATTAAGGGGAATTTCACCAATCTCACTTAAACGTTTTATTAAACTAAGTTCTCATTGAACAATGAACGCGTTTATATGGCGACGTGAATCTCGTTTTGTTTCAAATAGATTTTACATTCTTCATTTAATCGCGATTAATGAATCTAAGTTTACGTTAATACGTGTGATTGATGATTTTTATACGTTTTTATAATCTTTGAGCCTTGCCACGTTGTTTTAGTAACAAATAGCAAGAAACGATAAATAAGCTTACCAAACGCATATCTGTGAAAAATGTCAACTTAACAATTTTTTCGCCTATATTTTTCGGTCTGTCATACACTACACCGACAGAAGTCAGGACATGTGTTTTATCAAGGTAAAACTCGAATATTAGGCGTTCAGAAGATAAAAATCAGATTGGAATCGTATAAAAAACGGAATATATTATATAGTACAAAAAGTTATTTGAGTCTAAGAATAATAATATTTATGGTAAGAAATGTCGCCAAAAGTAAAAAATTCAATGTGGTACTTTTTCTTTAGTTTGAAAAATTGTAATTTATGTTAAAAATCAATCAATTTCAGTAAATAATCGTAATTTTGAATGTTTTACCAAGTTTCGGTTTCGGTTTAGGTTTCGGCCGAAACTAAGAGTAATGCCGAAAGTTCGGTTTCGGTTTCAGCTGAAAAATCAGTTTCGGTTGGAGACTACTTATTATATATTCGTGGCATTCGCGCTGGGAGCGGTTTTTCGGACGCGAATCAAAGGACACGAATAGCGAATACGAACTTACTGTTTACACCTTTGCCTGCATTCAGTTGACAGCTAGCGTCCGACCCTACAGGACGTACAGTACAAAGCCGAACATGCATAATATTTGACTGTACACTGAACTGAAAATAAGCCTATTGTTAGTACAGTGTATATTAAAAATGATATCATGTTATTATTATTATTATGTTATAGTACAATGTTATTAGTTACTACAATAGTTTCTTTTCTTACTATTTTGTAAACTTATAAGTCATAATTTAAGATACTTACTTATAACTTATTATACATTATACATACTAAAAGATTTTGTTTTAAAGTATATTAATATATTTATTAGTTTTAATATAGTATTTATGAGCGCGTAGCTCGCCGATAAACTACTATGCAGTTTGGCGGGCTAATATAATAAGGAAATAAATTTTGGTTTTAATAAAGATTTATTATTATTTAGTATTATTATTACGTAATAAAAATGGAGTGGAGATGGAGTGAAGGGCGAATTTTAGAATTCCTAGAATATTACAAAAAGGATGAGCTCATTTGGGACCCAAATTATCGCTATCATAAATTTCATATTTCTCATTCAACATCGCTATCATAATATGAACACTTCCTCCATGTTCGTGTGCGAATATCAAAATGAATCACTCCACGAATGTGTGAACGGTAGTTCGCGACAGCATTCGTATACGAATGTTTCGTGGGATGTTTCGTCGAATGACGAGGCGAATAGCAAATGCGAATTTGCAAATGCAGTACGAGGCGAAGTGCGAGGCGAATAGCGAGCGCACTGTTAACACATTCGTGTTCGTTAATTCGTCTCGAGTGATTCTTCGCGATTCGTGCGAGTGTATAAATGCGGTATAATAAAGACTACTTTAGTCTTTGCTCTGTAGTCTGTGCTGACCGTCTTTGGTCTTGACTCGAGCGAGTCATGACGCCTGTCATCACTCATCAAGCAGTTGACACTAGACTTGACAGTTTTGTAGAAGACGAAGAATAACTAAATACTAATTAAAAATTGCAGTTTAATAAAAAAATTTTGTAAAAAAATATTAGGGATTTAAAACTTCTTATACGGTACCTCACAAATTTCTCGAAAGATGGGATCATCTTCACTCCATAAGACTATTATTTGTTTTGGGTTCATCTCACTATTTCATTCTGCATTTTCTGCGGCTCAACGTATGTATAATAGACATAATCTAAATTAATAACTACTAAACAACATTCAAATAACTTTTTGTTGGTTTCAGACCGGTCCTATTTGCGAATTACATCTCAAGAGTTTACAACATTGCCTTTAGATGTAAGTATATAAATTGCTATATAAAGACTAAAGTGATAGATTAACAACAATGCCGCTCATATAAATAGTTAAAACTAACTTACTATGTTAAAACTCTCATTCTTCGTACATTTACAGATAAACATACAGGCTGTATTGAGTCTGTTTGTGATATTGTGGAGCGTGCTGAATGTAGCTGGCAGTCTTCGGGAGATACCTGCTGCTGCGGAGATGAACACAAACAGCTGGGAGACTCAGTCTAACTTGTCCTCGTTCAGTGTGTTCTGCCACCGAGGGAAGACCTATTCACCCTTTGTACACAAGAGAGTGCAGTCATAAAGTTGTTTGACAGAAAAACCATTTGTAAAGGTGCGTTTCCACTGACGCGGAGCGGAGCTTAGCCGTTAGCGGTGCCCGAATTAAACAATCGTGCTATTCCAGCGGAATGACAGCGAAGATTTTGAGCATGGTGATTGGTCAATTCGGCACCGCTAAGCTCTGTGTCAGTGGAAACGCAGCCGAACAGTAACATATTTTATAAATACAAACTGAATGTTACTTTGATTATTGTGTTCTGTCAAAGTGCATTAATATGTATAATTATTTATTATTTAATATTTATTATCATTTTAACAACTGTTGGTATTATGACCATAGTAACCGTGTTTGAAAAGCTTTGATGAATGATTAAGAATAAACAGGATAATAATATGAAGCTGCTACTTCTTCTCATTTCAACCTTGCTATAATAAAAATTATTATAGTTTGTCAATCAGCAGATTATTAACCCGTTGATCATGGAGAAATGAGACATAATAGAATTTCTTTTGTGTCTCGGTCACCGGTGACCATATGGGGCATTGATGAATTAATTGTACAGTAATTAGTGAAAATCATAGTAGTTTATATTTTGACACATGAGTATTAGAAATTTTTCTATAAATTAACTTCAGACAGTGAAGATGAGATGGATTTGTCTATATTCTGAAATTAAAACAAGTTGTGCTGTCATATTTTATATTACAACAAAATATCAATAACCTAGGTACTTGCGGTACCTATGCATAATCACATATTTTTGATTTTAAATGTTATGTACACAGTACAGTACGGGAAATGCATAAATATGTAATAGGTAAAGTTTAAAAACTTTCAGAATTTTGCAGTAATATTCTGCAATTTTTTAAATGGAATATAAGTTTTGCCATATATTTAATGTGAGGACACTCTGAATGTAACAATGAATACTCCTTTAACATTACACTCGTATACAGTACAACATATTCTTTAGTCAATAGTCACATATTCTCTAGTCAATAGACCATTCGCACGGGACTATCTTCCTCCTCGTCCTCCCCGGAACCCGCCACCCCTGCCGCCGCCACCGCGACCGAAGCCGCCTCCACCTCCACGGCCGAACCCGCCGCCACCCCCGCGACCGAATCCGCCGCCACCACCGCGGCCGCCGCCCCCTCGGCCGAATCCACCGCCGCCGCCGCGACCGAAGCCGCCTCCTCCCCTGCCGCCCCCGCCGCGACCACCACGCGGCCCGCCCCTGCCACCACCGCCGCGCTTAGCGCCCGGAGGTTGGGGCAGGAACCTCTTCAGAGGCAGAAGTTTCGCCGGGTCTATGTAAAACTGTTGGCCGTCTTTGAAACTTTTAGCTTTAATGTTCTCCCCCAGTTTAACTGATACGTAGTAATCTCGTAGGTTTCCGAAGATCTCGTCGATCTTTCCGATTTGCTCCTTGTTTTCAAGATATATGGGGGCGTTGAAATACGGCACGTCCTCGATGTCCACTTTGCACACGAGATCGTCTTGCACTGTCCAGCCGTAGTGTCCCAGGGGTATCACAGATTCTGGTGGTCCAGCATCTTGCTGTCTGTAACCTCCGCCGCCGCCTCCACGCCCTCGTCCGCCTCCGAAGCCTCTACCGCCGCCTCGTCCCCCGAATCCACCGCGTCCTCCACCACCACCACCCCTTCCACGAAAAGACATTTTGATACCAGTATCGACAGAAAAATATAAACGAAAGCAGCTGAATATAACCTAAAACAAGATTCAATAATTTGCTAACAAAATTCAAAATACACCATGCGTTTTTGACAAATTTGGTCTTCTTCTTCTTCTTTTAATTTGTGACCACAGCAGAAAAACATTTAGAACCTTTTCGGTCATAAAGATGTTCCTGTTGAACAGTTGTTAGGTTGTTAGACTTGTTAGAGAAAGTTTAAGTTTTGTCACGATTTTCGCTCATTTTATATACTAAGAGCCATCTAAGAGCAATAATCTTTTTTTTTTGTCAAACAATAAAAATAAAACCTGCCATTGACACTTTCAAGTCTCAAACTTTCAACTTTCATGTTCATCACTATTCACTTTCAATTTTCAAAACACACATAATCTATACTAATCTATATCTATACTAATACTAATATTATAAATGCGAAAGTATCTCTATCTGTCTGTCTGTCTGTCTGTCTCGCTTTCACGCCAAAACTACCGAACCGATTGTAATGAAATTTTGTACACAGATAGTCTAAAGCCTGAGAAAGGACATAGGCTACTTTTTATCTGAAAAAAAAAGGGTTGTAAGAGGGTAAAAATGCGTAAAGTTCAAATTAAGTTAGTTCCAAAAAATCATAATAGATTGCGCCGTGTCGTCTCCTACATCGCACAAACGCTTACTCAAACGTGTTGCTATAAGAGGTGGTATTATCATTCAATTGATTTTCGTTTTTTTTCGATTGTTAATTCTTTTTTACGTTATTTAATAACTCTGTACTTTATTTATGCAGTGACGTCACCTTAAACCTATCAATGATAAATAGTTTATGGGTAACGTTGTTTAATTGGGGGGCTAAATAAGCTTAAAAATTTGGCATAAAATATAAAGTTTTATTAAAAAAAAATTGAAATATTATGTGCACACTGCACAGCTGTTTGTTTAGATTTAAGGGGTACCAGGGTTTTTTTTTTTTTATAAAAGCTTTTGACACCAATTTTGTTGACATCGCGCACTATAAAGTAAAGTCCACGCGGACGAAGTCGCGGGCAACAGCTAGTACTATAATAAAATAAAAAATTAAGGGTGGCTCCCATACAAAAAATCACAATTTTCAGCCTATTTTGCTCTAAAACGGTATGTGTATTCATGAGCGAGTCCGATTAGTAAAAAAACGCAAATAAATAATCGGCCAAGTGCGAGTCGGACTCGCGCACGAAGAGTTCTGTACAGTACAGGGATTTTTGTATGGTAAGCCCCCTTAAATTTTTATTTTATTTTAATATTATTATTAAATATTAAAGTACACATAATATAATTAAGGCCTTGGTGAAAATTTCAAGTGCCTACCTGTTGCCGTTGTTGAAATAGAGCAAAAAATCACGTTTATTGTATGGGGCCCGCGCGGCAGAATTGTGCTATAACGTCACAAGCGGTCGCGGGACTGTTAGCGGGAATCGATATTTTTCGAAACTTTGAATCCCTATAAAATCAAAACTACTAGGTATTTTTGACTGCAACAAAAACTAGTGTATTTGTATACACACAGGCTTTACTGTGACAAAATTTCAAGCAATTTGGCATATCTAGTAACATTCTCCATTGGCTCCATTGGCTAAAATTAATAAGCTTTAAAATTTGGCATAAAACATAAGGTAGGTTTGATTTAGATACCAGGTACCTACCAGGTTTTTTAATCAAAACAGCAACCAGGGGTACCAGGGTTTTTCATAAAAGCTTTTGGCACCAATTTTGTTGACATCGCGCGCTATTTAAATTTGAAGTCCACGCGGACGAAGTCGCGGGCAACAGCTAGTATTATATATGGCGAATCGCGGCCCGCCGGGCGCCGGCCGCCGGGCGCCGACGCGACGCGGCGGAAAGCACGTTGGGTTTCTTTCGTCCTCAAAATTTTAAGAACACTAATGTCTATTTGACAATTATGACAGCCGTCACTCGTCAACTGCAAAGAGAATATAATCACTACGTATCA
Organism: Aricia agestis; assembly: GCF_905147365.1. Lineage (NCBI taxonomy): Eukaryota > Metazoa > Arthropoda > Insecta > Lepidoptera > Lycaenidae > Aricia > Aricia agestis. The sequence goes on along the minus strand of NC_056406.1, from coordinate 27,131,992 downwards.
GCTGTAAAAAAAATGAAAATATCTGACCAAAGCTAATAAAATTTGAGAGATTTGAACATTTTAATTTGTGTTGATTTTACTTATTTAGCATATTATATGATTTTTGTTTATAAATACATAAGCCCTAAATATACTACCGTGCTTGAAACAAGTAAAGGTCATTAATGTTTTGATAATTTGTTTTATTTAAAAACTTTGCTAAGATGTCTTTAGAAAACGAAATTAAAGTTCTTAAAGAAAACAATAATGAACTCGTTCAGAAAGTCCAATTCTGGAAAATGACTGCTGCACAAAGAGAAAATGAAAATGTAGAGCTCATGAAAGAAATCACAGATCTTCGACTAAAGCTCAGTGTAAGTATAATACGAAGTTAACAAAATCGCAATCTTTTTTGCCGTCTTTCAAAACCAGAATTAATACTTTCAGAGGCTTAAAAACGCGGGGAACGATGAAGCTCACAAATTGGATGCAGCAGTGCAAAAATCGAGTGAGGAGGTTCTGTCCCACTTAGTCCAGGCTTCGAATGCGGTGGCTCGCTCCATGGACTTTGTAAAAACCTACATGCACAAGAGGCAGGAGCTGGAGGCTACGCTGCCCAGGTGGAGCACCATCAGCGAAGATCACTCCACAAAGAAGATTCATAAAGTGAGGCCAATGGTCGCTGGCAGGAGTGTCCAACAACCATTCGTTTTGTTGGATAGAAGTGTTGTCAGAAGAAACCGTAAGTTAGACGAATTACAGGTTTTTTTGTTTCTTGATATCAAAATATTCCAGTTTAAATAAAAATTAAATTGTTTTAGAAACAAATGATAGAAATGAGGATCAGAATCACAATGTAGCAGAGAGGGCCATACCAATGCATATGTTGCTAGGTAATAATTACCTCCTTACAATTTTTATTTACAAGATAAATTAAGTATAAAGTGCCAAAGTTATTTCTTTCTACATTATCTTCTAGATGTTTACATACCCTTAAGAAGGATAGATGCTGAGGGCACACAGGCCACCAGTGACACCAATGAGGATGAGGAACAGGATCCCAACGACAGTGCAGAGAACTTGGGCTTGGAAGGTTAGAAACTGTTTTGGTGCATAGTAAATTCATACGTGGGAGAGCCATGCTTCGGCACGAATGGGCCGGCTCGACCGGATAAATACCATGTTCTCACAGAAAACCAGCGTGAAACAGCGCTTGCGCTGTGTTTCGCAGAGTGAGTGAGTTTACTGGAGGCCCAATCCCCTACCCTATTCCCTTTCCTACCCTCCCCTATTCCCTACCCTCCCCTATTCCCTTCCCTTCCCTACCCTCCCCTATACCCTCTTAAAAGGCCGGCAACGCACATGCAGCTCTTCTGATGCTGCGAGTATCCATGGGCGACGGAAGTTGCTTTCCATCAGGTGACCCGTTTGCTCGTTTGCCCCCTTATTTCATAAAAAAAAAAGGAAATAAATTAACTTCTACTTTTTTTTAAACGAGAATTAAGACAGAAAACTTTAAACACAAAATGCATCTAAATATTTGTGTATGTTTGTAGGTGGGGAGGAGAGAGTTCCAGATGAATTTGAAAATGTTACAACTGATGATGCATTTGAGGAGACGTAAGTTAATTCTAAAGCCCATTGTATAGGTCTGGGTTAAAGCGATTCTATATTTTGTATGCCAAAATATATTTTGTACGAAGGTAATATGCAATATTTTGCCTTTTTAGGGTTCTGTAGCCAAATGGCAAAAAACGGAACCCTTATAGATTCGTCATGTCTGTCTGTCTGTCCATCCGTCCGTATGTCACAGCCACTTTTCTCCGAAACTAAGAGCTAAGACTACATCTACTATATTTATGCTAATAATATTATAAATGCGAAAGTATCTCTGTCTGTCTGTCTGTCTCGCATTCACGCCAAAAGTACCGTACCGATTGTGATGAAATTTTTATACAGATAGTCTAAAGCCTGAGAAAGGACATAGGCTACTTTTTTACTGGAAAAAAGGGTTGTAAGGGGGTGAAAATACGAAAATTTGTTTAAATTAAGTTAGTTCCAAAAATTCATACTAGATGGCGCCGTGCGTCTCTTACATCGCGCTAACGCTTGCCCAACATCTTTCTATAAGAGGTGGTATCTCATACACTTAAATTTCGATTTTTTTCGATTGTTATGTCTTTTTTACGTTACGTTACGTTATATATATATATATATATATATATATATATATATATATATATATATATATATATATATATATATATATATATATATATATATATATATATCACAATAAAGGAAAAAAACGTTGAATTGATTACATGTTGGATTTTAAACTCGAATAACTTTTGAAGGAGTGAACTTACAGAAAAAACATAAGAGACAATTTATTTAGAGCGTTCAATTTCCTTCAAAAATATGTATCGCTCATCCCGACATGTTAATTCAAAAATGAGTTGTAAAATTCCAAATAAAAAAAAAAAAATTCCCATGTTATTTAAATGTAAAATAGAAATTCGCGATGAGCGACCTTTCAAAATTGATATTAAGAGCTCCCGTTGTCACAGGCTTCTTTTTTCATTACTAGGAAGATATTTCACTGCGGGTTTTGAAAAAAAAAAAATAGTCGATTTTTTTGAACCGGTCTAATATATATATATATATATATATATGTAGATGTAGTCTGTGAACCGCAACAATTTTTGTTTCAGTTGTACCTATGGGGATCCCTAAAATGTTTAATAATTTTTCAAGTTTTGTATCAAATAAGATTTTGACACAAAAATAGAAAAATTATTAAAAACTAGCTGTTGCCCGCACATCCCAAGTATTATTTATTGTACAAAAATATTCAATGTACAGAATTGACTTTTCTACGATTTTATAGAGATTAAGTATAGATGTTCCGCGCGGCTTCGCTTGCGTAATTTAGGAATTTCACACCGTAAATTTTTCCGCAAAAAAATAGCCTATGTCCCTTCACGTAGTCTATTCTTCATGTTTGCCAAATAACATAAAAATTGCTCCAGTAGCGAGACTTAAGATAATAAGCAAGTTCATATAATTTCCCCCGTTTTTTCCACATTGTCCTCTATTTCTTCGCTCCTATTAGTCTTAGCGTAATAAAATATAGCATACTAGCTGTTGCCCGCGACTTCGTCCGCGTGGACTTCAGTTTATAGCGCGCGATGTCAACAAAATTGGTGTCAAAAGCTTTTATAAAAAATACCCTGGTACCCCTTAAATCAAAACAGCTGTGCAGTGTGCACATAATATTTCATTTTTTAAAATTAAACTTTATATATTATGCCAAATTTTAAAGCTTATTTGGCCCCCCAATTACACAACTTTACCCATAAACTATCATTGATAGGTTTAAGGTTACGTCACCCTATGTAATATAATGTACTGGCTTATTAAATAACGTAAAAAAGAAATAACAATCGAAAAAAATCGAAACTTAAGTGTATGAGATACCGCCTCTTATAGAAAGATGTTGTGCAAGCGTTAGCGCGATGTAAGAGACGCACGGCGCCATCTAGTATGAATTTTTGGAACTAACTTAATTTAAACAAATTTTCGTATTTTCACCCCCTTACAACCCTTTTTTCCAGTAAAAAAAGTAGCCTATGTCCTTTCTCAGGTTTTAGACTATCTGTATACAAAATTTCATTACAATCGGTTCGGTAGTTTTGGCGTGAAAGCGAGACAGACAGAGATACTTTCGCATTTATAATATTAGTATAGATAGCCTTCCTCGATAAATAGGCTATCTAAAATTGAAATAATTTTTCAAATCGGATCAGTTCTTGAGATTAGCGCGTTCAAATAACACACGCGTTCACATTGCCGCTGCACGTGACCATGGCGCTCGTGGCCAATGAGTTGCTGGCGTTTATCCAGCACGCCATCGACACTATGGACGAGGTCAGCATCATGCAGATCTGCAAGTCCTCCTTCTCCAGCGAGGAGATTTGCAAGGGCAAGCAGCTGCTATACGAGACGCTCGGACAGAGCGCGAATATGCCGTCGCGACGAAGAGATGGAACGGAAAGGAGCGTGCAGGACATCATCTCCCTGCTGAAGCAGACGGATCCTGATGAGGTGCCGGCTTTTGTGGCAAAAGAGCTCCACAAGCTGCCACCCGTCACATTGGACCACGTCGACGTCGTCAGCCTACTGAAGGACATCAGGTTCCTGAAGGAGGAGCTGGCCGGAGTTCGAGGTAGATTGCAGGCATCAGAGTCTACGATCAGTGACTTACGTATTGAATTATCGCAATTAAAAAGTGGTAATTCAATATGTAGGTCACCTGATGCTGATGCCGCATTTGTCACTACTCGTCGTGGCGCGCAAGCGAGCACGTTTAGCCCGTCAGCATTATCGGACGGGTCAACGAACACCGCCGCTGCCGCCCCCGCCCCCGCTCCCCTCCCGGTTGCGCCGACCCCGAGACCTCAGACGACTCAGAAAAACTTTGCGACTGTTGCTGGTCGCCCCGCACCTCCCCCGCGGGCGAAAACTAATGGGGCGAATGAGAGCCGCATGGCTCCGAAGTGTCGCGAGACTGAGAGCCGCAAGGCTACGAAGAGTCGTAAGGTGGAATCTTCTCGGCTTGGCAAGGACGAAGGCAGGAGGTGCGATGAGGAGGGCTTCATACTGGTGGAGAGGAGGAAGAAGCCCGCCGCCCGCAACCATCGCGGCACCGCACCATATGTACCTGAGCTGCGTCTGCGGAGCGAGGTCCCGCGACGCCCCTGTACATATCCCGCCTGCACTGGTCCATGGAGGTCCAGGACGTCGTGGACTACATCCAGAAGAAGACGACACTGCGCCTGAGGGTCGAGCCTCTGCAGTCTCGCCACAAGGTTTACTTTAGCTCCTTTGTGGTGAGAGTACCGACGAATCTTCTGTCGACTTTCGAGGCGCTGGAGTTCTGGCCGATGGATGTAGTCTATCGGAGGTTCCGGGGGAGACTCCGGAATGAAGCGAGTCACGTCGCCGGCAAAATGTGACAGTGTTAGTTTTTAAGTATATATAAAATATGTATGTTAGTTTTAAGGTATTTATTATATAATTATATGTATGTTAGATTTAAGGTATTTGTTATATGGGCCTCTGATGCCTGAATTAAATGATTTGATTTGATTTGAAATAAGCCCTTTCAAATAACTTCCCCTCGTTTTTTCCACATTTTCATCTATTTCTTCGCTCTTATTGTCTTAGCGTGGTAAAATATAGCCTATAGCCTTTCTCAATAAATAGACTACTAATCTAAAACTGAAATAATTTTTAAAATCGGACCAGTAGTTCCTGAGATTAGCGCGTTCAAATAAGCCCTTTCATATAATTTCCCGCGATTTTTCCACATTTTCCTCTATTTCTTCGCTCCTATTAGTCTAAGCGTGATAAAATATAACCTATAGCCTTCCTCCATAAATGGGCTATCTAACATTGAAAGAATTTTTCAAATCGGACCAGTAGTTCCTGAGATTAGCGCGTTCAAACAAACAAACAAACTAACAAACTCTTCCGCTTTATAATATTATATTAGTATAGATTTTAGGGGTCCCCATATAACACACAAATATTTTTTTCATCTAATCTATGCGTGTGGGGTATCAATGGATAGGTCTATAAATATAGGAAAATCATATTGAAGTTTCTTTTGTAACTTTTTTCTAATCTGAATAGTTTGCGAGAGAGACTCTTCCAAAGTGGCAAAGTGGTAAAATGTGTGTCCCCCCCCCTCTAACTTCTAAAGTATATAAGTCTAAAAAAAGTAAGTATATGATGTACATTACTATAAAAACTATCAACGAAAATTGGTTTGAACGAGATCTAGCTAGTAGTTTTTTTATACGTCATAAATGGTAAACCTTAAATTAACTTTCATTAAATCAACTGAAACATAAAAATAAATCAAAAACCTTTTAATTTCATAAAAAATAAACCTTATTGTTGCTGTGGAACCCTTCATGGGCGAGTCCAACTCGCACTTGGCCGGTTTTTTACTTGTAAAAATATGACATTTCAGAAGGGGCCTGCAGGCTGTGTCAGAAGAATCAGAGGAAGAGGCTGAACAAACTCCACAGAGGTTTGTTCGATAATAATAATAGGCATAATTACAGAAACCAGGGGCTTAAAGCGAGAACTATGTTGTGATGCAAGATAGTTTGCTAAAGTTATACTGTTCTGATCAATATATATACTTTTAATTAATACAGATAAGCTTATTGTTGAAGCAAAATCTTAGAAATATTTAAATACCCTTTTTTGGGGTTCCGTAGTAAATACAAGGAACCCTTATCATTTCGCTCTGTTTATCCGTCCTATAGTTTGCATATCGTCGCTATAGGTTGCAAATAGCCACACGTTCTTGCTTTATTTATTATAATTGCTTGTTTCAGACCTCAAACTGATGATCCCCTAGAAGGTCCTAGTTGGTTGTTGGACAGGCCAAATCCGATGGTAAAATTTACATAATAATTAAAAGAGATATTAAACTAAATGTGACAATATTTTATGAATGTTAGCCAAAACTTATCAGTTATCTTCTAGCAATCAAATTAGTATGTTATTGAATCCGTTACTTCAAAAAAATCACACTTTCCAGGTGACGACGCGTCGTAATTTAGAGCCGGACTCGACGACGGGCACCGAATATAATAACCACTCTCCCGGAGTAGAGCAAATGATAAACAAGGTGCCAAACAAAAAAAAAATTGACATTATATCTATGCTAGATGTTCGTTTATCACACATTTTTCTGCAATAAATCTATCCAAAGTCTTTTACCGGGACTCAAGGTCTACACATATCAAAATTGGTGATGCTTCTTAGGGGAGAAGAAATACTAGACAGACAAACTCTTGCATTTATAATTTATATTAATAGTATAAATAGTTAATGACTGCAATGTTAAATCACTATCGTTGATTTATAGATAAGAAGGAACAGTCAGGTGATGCGCGACGCAGCAGGCGACTGCGTGCGCGCGGCGTACGCGTCGCCGGGCGGGGCTAACGTGTTCTCGCCCACCGTGCGTCGGCGCCGCGCCACGCCCCCGCCCCCCGCCACGCCCGCCTCCCCGCATCCCGCCAGACGCTCCAGGTATGAAAGCTTACATCTGTGGACTGCTACATGTAAATTGTTTTCCAACATGACAAACTGAGTCATGACATCATCATGTAGATAATGGAGTCTCACCCCCACTAATAGAAGTATTTATACAACAATTAACTAAACAAGTTCTTCTTGCCTTGATCTGGCCAGTGCCGTAAATAGTCTTGTGCGCCCTTGTTTTTTTTAGATACCTAAGTATTATAGGTACTCAGAACATTTATGCTATGTATAATGTATATTGTATAGGCCTGTTTTATTTCATTCAGGGCGATAAAATAAGACATGGTGTTGACTGTTGGCAGACCAATTATTATAATATACAAAAATTTTGGAAAACATACTTTTTTTTAAAGAACTGATGTGGGCAAACAAGCAAGCGAGCCGTCTGATATCAAGTAGGCCTTTCGCCTGTTATACCACCCACACTGTGCAGCACTAGGGGCGCAGTGGGAACTTATCGGGAGCAAAGCGAAAAAATAATAGTCCTGCCTGGTCTGACGATTTTTGCGCCCCCCCAGAGTCTACGCCCTGTGCCTGGGCACCGGTGGCACCGCCCTATTTACGGCACTGGATCTGGCACATTGGAAAAGTGACTGACAAAACCAGTGGACCTCGATTATTTATAATTTATGCTGCGTTCATAAGGACGGGTCAATTAACGTGACGCGTAGATGTGTTTCTAAATTTGTACTGAATTGACAGATTTCGTAAGCGTGAGACGTCTTGCAAATCTGTCAAATCCATACAAATAAAATGCATCTACACGTCGCGTTGCGATCTTAATTAACACTTAAGCAGCCAACACAGTCAATCCAGGTCGAGGTCCTCATTGACTGTGTAACGTGTTGGATTGATGGATCGCGAAATCGGATCCCAAATATCTAGATTTTTGAAATCCATGATCGCGATCCAGATTGAGCGTCTAATGTAAAATTATGTCGGTTTACATCAGTCAGCGTTAGGACCGCAATGGAGTTGGACCTGCAACGCACCTGCTGCAGCTCTTCTGATGCTGCAGCAGGTGCGTTGCCGGCCTTTTAAGAGGGAATAGGGTAATAGGGGAGGGTGGGGAAGGGGTAGGGGAGGGTAGGGAAAGAAATAGGAGAGGGTAGGGAAGGGACAAGGGTATATAGTTTGCATAATCCTCCTCTTACTCAGTACTATGAATTTCATCTAACGAGTTCAAATGAGTGCAAATGTTCCTTTTTAGTAACCATGGTTTAACCCAACGTTTCCTCTTAACCCGTTTCTTCACAGCATTAGTAATAATAATTATTGCTACACAAGCTTTTTTCTTATCGAAAGCTATTTTATACTAGTAAACGCGCGTTCTTCATACGGTAGCGAACAGTGGAGATTGAACGTCTGTTGTCGCTTCGGTCGCTCCAAGGTCCATTCCAATAATCTGCTGCGATCCGTGACCTTGGTCGGATCGCGATCTGGATTGACTGTATTACACAGTCAATCCAGATCGCGGCCTTAGAAGGTAATTAAATAGGGAACATGCAAATATAATATTTATGAAAATTTTGCTATTATAACGTTAAAAAATATATAAAAGAAGAAATAAATAAAATATTGTTTTTTTTTTTTACAAAAATTACGAAGTAAAAGTAACTTAAAACGGAACGGATTTCAAAACACCAACCAGGGTTCGGTGACGTCACACATGCTATCCCCGCGATCCATTTAGCGTTAAAAATTGTATATGTGCCTTCAGCAACATTAGCGGGCGCGTCCTGAAAGTGCTGGTGCCGAAGATCCACCTGGAGGCGTCGCCGGTGTCGCCGCTGGTGTCGCCGACGCTGCCGGTGCGGCACAAGCGGCGCGCGCACGACGCCGCTGACTCGCCGCTCAAGCGCCCAAACATCATGCGCTTCGACGCCCCCAGCCCCAACGGGGCTACTGACTCCAAAGTTATTGTTATGTGAGTACCACAGTACCTACATTATAATATAATATTGTAAGTTTTGTAGTAAGTTACATTAGTTAAATACATTTGTAAGTTAGAGTACATATGTAGGTATATGTCATAACAGTATATCAATTATTTAAATTACAGTATTAACACATTACTAATTATAAATACTAATGTTATATAAAAATAACTGGCAACATATTTCTCTTGCGATTGTCTATTATATTCACACTTTTCAAAGAAATAGTGCGCACTTTAGATTAAGACGTCGTTTTAAATATATATTTAGGGATACAAACTGCAGTCAGCCGGAGCCGGGCGGGTCGGGGACGAGACGGCAGTCAGTGCGGGACGGCCGACCGGACGATCGAAGCCCGGACAAGCGAGCGAGTCGGCCGGCTAGTCATTCGGTTCGGGATGGCCGGCCGGACGAGCAGCCGGACAAGCGAGCGGGCGTGGCCGGTCGAGACAGTCGACCGGCCGACCGGACCGGACGGGAGAGCCGGCCGGAAGATCGGACCGGACGGGAGAGCCGGCCGGAAGACCGGGACAGCCGGTCCGTCAGTCAGTCGGTCCGGGACAGCGACAGCGAGAGCGAGATGCTGGCCGACCGCCGCCCAAGACGACAGAAGAAGGCTGTCGTATACAAAGAGAAACCACTCAACAGGTAGTTTTTAATGATTTTTGAAATCACCTTAGAGAAAGAAATAAAGAAACTTAAGTCAGGGCCTTAAAGGCAACTCCAGCGGAGTGACGCGACACGTCACAGCAATCATTCCTCGTATAGTCTGTCAAGAAAGTGAAGAAATTAAAAAGTGGCAACATCGTAGTGTCATCCCTTTCAAATCAATATAAGAAAAAAGGGATGACACTACGATGTTGCTACGATTTAATTTCTTCACTTTCTTGATAGACTATTCGAGCTAAGCCGCAGTACCTACGCGGCAGCGGAGCTATCAGCTAAGCAACACAATACGTCAGCGCTATGGAATGTGAAGTGTCACGTGGCTCCGTTGCAGCGGACCTCTACTAGACAAATGTGACTAATGACTAATGAATCATAATATCATTAGTATGTATAAAATTGCAATTGATTGCATGATTGATTGATTGAGATTTGAGACCTAACTCTTGTATACTTTGTATTTCAGAAAAATGCGAAGATGAAGACTGATGACATCAGACTGATAGTAAATAGAAGTAGTTAGCCGAAGGAAAATAGGTACCTAGTTAAGCGGTTCAAAGTATTAACAGTTATACATAGCTGTGGCAGTTAAGATATTAATATTTTTAATGTTTTTATATAGGGATGTGGTATGAAACAAAAAATATGTTGGATATTGCTGTTCGGCAACTGTTTTTGGTTACGACAATAATAATTGACAGAATCTTGCTTGTCGGCAAAGTTGTGTCGATACAACAAAATGTCTCGCCTATGCTTAGTGGATTTTTAGCGAATTTTTTGACACAATATATTTATATTATAGTGACTAGCTTTTGCCCGCGACTTCGCTCGCGTTGAGAAGTATTGTTATTAATTAGGTATCAAAGTTTCAGCCCGATCGGTTTAAAATTGACAAAGTTTCATACAAACTTTCATCCCCTATTTTAACCCCTTGGGGGTGGAACTTATCAAAATCCTTTCTTAGGCATCCGCCTACGTCAAAACATCTACCTGCATGCAATTTTTTTATTTATTTAAATTTCAGCCCGATCCGTCCAGTGGTTTGGGCTGTGCGTTGATAGATCACCATGTCAGTCACCTTTGAGTTTTATATACAGTGTGCTAGTGTAAACACCGTTATCCTTGAAACCATCAAATAAGCCCGTCAAAACGAACAACTTTTTCATAATGCTGGGAACTCAATAAAAAAATGCCGTCTTCATACCCATACGGATGCCCGGATCGGCAATTTGTATGGGTATGAAGACGGATTTTTTTTCAGTTCCCAGCATTGTTCTCATAGAAAAAGTTGTTAATTTTGACGGGCTCATTTGATCGTTTCAAGGATAACGGTGTTTAGACTAACATCTTGTATTGTATATGTCGCAGCCGACTGGTTTAAATAGCAGTTCAATCAAACAGCTAGCCCTTTGACTGAACAACGCCATTCAATTACACGGCTTTACGTCGTTTAGTCGACTTGTTGACTACAACGTTCAACACTACAGCTAGACGACGCTTAGCCAACTGGTTCAATGGCAAATTAACTAGGGTGACCATATATACATATTAAACTAATATGTAATTTGGGAGAATAGAAAAACTTTTAAGATTATTCTCGGATTAAGTTTAAGGGGTGACCAATATTTAGCACATACAATAATTAAAGCTGATTATTATTTATGGAATTGCAATAAATACCTTGGTGATGTATTTCATAATCCCGTAATTTCTCCTCGAATACTTGTTGAGATTTTGATTCACTCGTATGTGCCTCCATAATTTTTGTCTCTTTAATAACACTTGTAACTTTTATTAACTACTTTCTTTCTAAGAAAACAACCACAAACACCAACAAACACCTGCTAGTTGACGCTATATTGTAAATAAAACGCACCTAGCGCCGCAGCGGTGCGCGCTGAACTACTTCAATTAGACGGCGGCTTTTGAATCAGCTGTAGTGTTGAACGTTTTGAGCGACTAAAATATTCAATCTAAAAGCTAGACGTGTGATTGAATGGCGTTGTTCAGTCAAAGGGCTAGCTATTTAAACCAGTGGGCTGCGACATATACATATAGATTTGAACATACAAAACTCCCAAAATTGTTGTTGTTTAAGTTGCATAGCTGTGAATTGTGATGCTGGTACATCATGCCTTATACAGTTTGTTTAATGTTTTGGAGCCTGTGTGTTGCCATTGTATGTAAGTACTCACAAGACTGGACTTTTTGAGACTAAAGTTACGATACTTGATGTGTGCTTGATATGAACAGGGGTTTAATTTCCAAGCTTCGAATGCCATTTCGTTCGCAGGTTATCTCACTCGTGTTCGCGCTGTTTCGATGCTTGAGAATCGGGCCACAGGTGATACGAGGACATAATAGGAATTGTGAGCCCACCACGTTAGTTATTTAGATACTTACTTTTAATTTAAGTACGACTAAAATACTGAGCCCTTAGACAAGATATTTTCGATATTTCACTATCGAAATTCGAAATCAAATGTGTGGGATTGGACATATTGGCATCATAAAATATGACATGTTACCTGGGCGGTGGGCCCTTATTCATGTTAAGTTATTCAATATGTTGCATCCTGCATTTAAATCGGAGGACCATAAGTTTGTACCCTGTTGTTTAGCATTATTACTATTACTAGCATTATATTAAAATAATATAAATAGTAAATAAGTTGTTATGACCAATTTTGTGTCACACAGATGCTGTAAATAGCAGGTGTCTTATATGAATGCATTTGAACAGTGTCTTATGTATTATTTATACTGAATTGCCTAACTAGAACATAACATTTAAAAACTTCAATACTCAAGTAGTCATGGCGTTATTACTTGTAATTTGTAAAATATTTTATTTGACATTTATATTTATCTATAATTATTGATAACAATTTCGTTAATTTAAAAATTTGTATGCATTTTATTACATAAATTATAATTTAAATGAATTTGAGACGATAAATAAATATTGCATGTTCATTTCTTTTGTACCTTATTTTAAAACCACGTCCTTTTTTCTGCAAACGAGTCACCAAACTTAATAACGTACATCTTTTTTAACCGACTTCCAAAAAGGAGAAGGTTATAATATGTTCGGCTGTGTTTTTTTTAAGTTCTATACCACACCCCAAGTCTCACACTAGTGACAAGAAGATCTAAAAAAACATGTATTGTCTTTAAATTTTATTTAATTAACCATTAAAATAGTAACAATGATTAAATCATTTACTTAATATTTTCACGATATTAATAAAATGTGGATGATTATTATAATACATCATGGTGATTATTAATGCTATCAAGGCTGTTTTCATAACAACGCTTAATCATATTTGACCATCTTATAGCTCGATCAGCCAGCCTAGCATACGCCAACGAGATATCTAGATATCTCACTCTCGAGCGTAGTGATATTGTCGATATTGATATATATCTCTTTTTCGCTAACATGCGTACGTCGAGACTCGAGAGATAAATTTCTCATTAGTATATAGTTCGTTAGTATATATACAAAAATAGCACATATAAAAAAAAAAACAAAATTATCTCTAATTTTGACGACAGACGTACGAGAAAAAATGTATGTCATGTTAGGGTCAATAGAGATGAAGAGATAAACCAGTTAACATCGAGAAAACGTGTAGAGTGAGATATCTCGTTGGCGTATGCTAGCACGGCTGAACGAGAGAGAAAATATTATCATATGTAAGTACATTATAGGAATAACTAGCTTTCCGCCCGCGTGGATATCGGTTTCGGTTATATCGCGCTTCAAAATGAAACGTACTTATTTTCGTGAGAGATACTCACACACATAAAGTTAATATACCTAGCGGAATAGAGCAACAATCTCGAGCTGTCAAACGAAACCGAAATTTGTTTCATCTGTGTGTAAAAATATATGTACGTATACACTTACACAAGCATGATTGAACATGATTTCAGAGATTAAATTGTCAACGTGCGGCACGTGCCGACTGGATGTCAAAAAAAGAGTGCTGCTGTCATGTATCACACTCTCTTTTTACCACGCAGTGCATGAAGCTAATACATAACAGCTTTGTTTTAACTTCGTGACAGTGTTACTGATAGTGACATCTCTCTTGCTCAGGCCTTTGTTTCTCTATTCCGCTAGGTATATTAACTTTATGCTCACACACCACGTACTAGCGCCGTTGTAGTATACATGCTATGTATCAGAGATCGCTCTGTATGTGAAAAATGATTTTCCCTGTTTTCCTGCTTTTCTCTTGAAGTTTTTTTTTAGATTTTTTTTGTATAGACCTCATGGAGCCCAAGACCTTTCCAACGAATGCAAAACCGTGGAAATCGGTTCGTGCGTTCTGGAGTTCTATCGTCAGGAAGGAAAACCAGACTTATTTTTATATATTAGACTTATCTATAGCTAACTCAACATAATATGCGTCTCACAATTTATATTACTTTCAATTGATATTTGCAACAAATTTTCGCGTGGCAAAAGTATTAGCCTCGACTTTCTTTAAAATATTTCGAGGTGACAGTGAAAATTCGTTTCAAATATTTCGAGGTGATAGTGAATAGTCGGGACTCGGGGTGACTGCTGGCGCGGGCGGACGGAGAGTGAGAAAGGCTCCTGAGGCAAACAGAACATAATACTAGACAGTAGTTATACAAATAAGAATGGAGTGTACAATATAATATTATGATTTTCACGAATCGTATATTATTATGTTACAATATCTAAGTATGTAAGTATTCTCAGTTGTGACAGTTCAATAATTTTTTGTGTCGTAGGGTCAATCAGGCCGCAGCCCGCAACGCGACACGTGGATGCATTTCTAAATTTATATGGAATTGACAGACTTCAATTGCGTGAGAGTCATGAAAACCTGCAATTGAATACAAATTTGGAAATGCATCTACGCGTCGCGGTGCGGTCTGAAATGACCCTAAAATTTATGTGTAAAAATTCCGTGGGTGAACGCGTCACGGCGTTAGTGGTCGGGCGGGCAGGGGGGCGCGGGGGGCGGCTGCGGCGCCGGTGCGGGCGCATCCGGCTTGAGCACCACCGACGCTGTCGCCTCTGATGACTCCTGAAAATATATTAAAAGACAATTTAAAAATATGTTGAGTTAGTTAGTGGAGTGGCTCTTAAAATAAAAATAATATCTAGATCTAGAGCACCAAACAGCGCACAATAAATCGCGTCATCGAAGTTTCCGAGATCGACGCGAGTCGCGACATAATATACAGTCGGAAATGACGACAAGGGTTCGAGCCTACAACCTCGCCCGGTCGAAAACTTTTCACTAACATTGCCACATTTTTTTAAAGATATTAGAAGTTACATGCTTTAACTCATGCAAGTCAGTAATCAATAATCATATTTTTTATTTAAATTAGTAAAAAATACTAAATTAGTAAAACCTTAATTCTGAGTAAAAAGTAAAGACCCTACCTGTGTGTGCGTGTGCGCAGGTTGGGCGTGGTCGTGGTCGTGCGTGTGCGCGTGCGCGCGGCGTCGCTCCACGTGGCCGAAGCAGTGCTCGCACTCGTCCTCACTCTCCTCAGAGTCCGACTCGCCGAAAGCGCGCGGTTTCTCATATATACAACAACCTGAAACATCAAACACATTAATCCACACTGATGTTATACCTAAATGCGAAAGTGTCTGTCGACTGTCTGTTACCACTTCACGCCCAAACCGCCGAACCGGTTTTGGTTAAGAAGTTAAGCTGTCAACACACCAAAGCCGCCGGGCCCGGCGCAATAATCCGTCTCATTTTGAAACAAGCTTACCGGCGGCACACCGAACCCGCCGGACAAGGCCGGGGCAACAAACCAGCGGCGGCGGCCTGCGCCCGTTGCGAATTGCACATTCGGAACCCGCCGGGTTCGTGCCGCCGGGCTAGCGGCTTTGGTGTGTAGACAGCTTTAGGATACTTTTTATCCCGAAAATATGTACGGTTATGCGCGATAAACGTATTTTGACGCAACGGAGTTGCGGCCGTCATCACTCATCTACTTATACTAGTATAATTATTATAAATGCGAAAGTGTGCCTGTCTGTCTGTTATCTCTTCACGCTGGACCAATTTTTTTTAAATCTTGTATCTAGGGATACTTATTAAAATATATTAAGTAACCTCATTAATATTTACAACGCATTAATCATGTTTTGTAATTCATAAGATATGACGATGCATTATTCAAAACTGACTGTATTTTGGTCGGAAGTTAGTGTCTTCGCTCTAACAGCTGCACCGATTCTGATAAAATTTGTCATATTGTGTTCCGGGTGGGACATAGGATTTTACCCAAAAAAATGTGCTATTGGCCTATTGCTGTTTATCAATGTTTGTCCTTAAGATGTGTTGTATAGAATTAGCATTAATATTTCGTTTACGCATATTATTCCGTCATATGCATACTCACATTTAGACTTCTTCTTGTTCATGTGTTCATTATCGACGGTGTCCTCTGTCCACACCACCTTCTTCCTTTCTTTTTTCTGCGTTTGCGTCGGTTTTAGTGTTATCACCGTCACTCGCTCCACGGACTCCTGATTTTATAAACGTAATGCGTATGTATAAAATATAATTATTCCATTTATGTAAAAAAATTAGTATAAAGTTACATAACAATGTAAATAAACCTTTTAATTTTTTTCTGTATGGAGCTACATTCTCTGTAAGCAGTATGGAGATAATTTTACTTATGGCAGTTAATATAATTATGGCTTTCTCATTTTTGATAAAATTAAGTGTTGAAACTCCAAGGGGCAGCCGTAGGACAAAAACACTAATAACATTGTACAATATTATAATAATTATAGTAACCATCAAGAAGTTGACTATCATTGTGCAATTCAGTTTAAATAATTTAAAGTATACACAAAGTGGAAAAATGTTAAGCAAACAGTGTGACAGATAAGATATAAAAACCAATCTGAAGTGGTAGTAACAAAGAATTATCTATCTAATAACTTTATTACTAAGCAAGCCCTCTATTTTTGCGTCATGGTATCCGAGAAAGTTTTTCAGAACATCCTTAGTGTGCTGACCCAATGTGGGTGGGGCAGTTCGAGCTTCATTTCCTCCTGCGGAGTACACGGTGGGTGGTCCCACCACTTTAACAGTACCCGCATCGGGGTGGGGCAACTCCTTCACCAGCCGAATCTCCCTCACATGCTCATCCTCAAAAACATCCTTCATGGTATTCACGGGACCATTAGGGAAAGTGGAATTTTTAAATATTTCTGTCCACTCCTTTTTTGTCTTAGTGATGATCACTTCGCTGATAATTTTTATAAGTTCATCCCTATTTGTAACTCTATCTGAGTTATTTTTAAACCTTTCATCTGTGATCAGTTTCTGTTTATTGATAAGTCTGCAGAAGTCGGCAAATTGGGCATTGGAGCCGGCACCGATCACCATTTCTCCATCTTTTGTTTTAAATGCTTGATAGGGCACTAAATTAGCGTGCGCTGTGCCCCATCGCTGGCTCTCGATGCCGCAATTCAAGTAGATGTGGGCAAGGTTGATCATGCTGGATATCTGTGTGGACAGAAGATTGCAGTCAATCCTTTGTCCCTTCCCTGTGTTACTCCTGTGGTAGAGGGCAGCCATTATAGCTCCGAAGGCGTGCAAGCCTGTAGTGATATCCGTTATAGCAACTCCGGCCTTTACTGGGCTTCCGTTCCTTTCACCGGTAGCATTTAATAGGCCACCCATAGCTGCTGCAATTACATCATATCTAAAAAATCCAAAAAATGCTAGTAAATATTTATTTCAATGTGAAAATTATACCTTCATAAATATTTTTATAAATTTAAATAAGTATTTTAAACAAGATATGTTCAGGTTAAACTGTACTAACCCAGGTTTTTTAGCATAGGGACCTTTATTTCCAAAGCCTGTGATAGCACAATATATTATTTTAGGATTAATTTTGCTCAACTTCTGGTATCCCACATCCAACTGGTCCAATTTTCCAGGTACAAAGTTCTCCACAACAACATCACATTTCCGAGCCAAGTCATACAAAATATTTTTACCTGAAAGAAATGGTGTGTCATAAAACATGACTCAGGAGATTTTTTTAACTTGCAAATAAAAGTACTCTACTCACCTTCCATAGATTTAAGATTGATGCAGACACTTTTCTTGTTGCGATTTACGGATAAAAAATAAAAGGAGTCTTTTGAATTGGAATCGTTAATGAACGGCGGGCCCCATTTCCGCGCCTCGTCGCCGTCCAAACTCTCTATTTTAATGACATTAGCGCCGAGATCGCCGAGGGTCATTGTACAAAAGGGACCCGCTACCACTCTGGATAAATCCAAAACGTTCACATCGCTAAGAAGTCCTTTTGAATGAGCGCGACGTAAGAAATAAAATTGTACTGGTTTAGAAGCCTTAAAAATTACTTGCTTTAACGCGGTCATAATAGACAAAGAAAACCGTAAGTAAATGAAACTGCTCCTTTGCATCTAATGCTATGTGCTGTTGATAAGGCGTTAACAGATCAAATAACGTTGATAAAGTTGTTTTCCCAATAGTTATTTACCTCCTCTAAGTGTGGTGGGACTGTGGTAACCGCCGTGCTAGTCGTGGCCATTTCGTTGGTGTGTACGGCTCGTTCCCGATCTCCCATGCAAAAAATATTTTATTCACTTTATACTCAAAACATCTTATTATCTTCTACAGGTTTCTGTTTGGAAAAACAATAAATTAACACTCGAAGTTTGGTTGTGAAATATTTGCTAAATACATGAAAAACAAAAACATAGTACGGTTATTGACAGCATGTCATATGATATTGACAATGACAGTTGACTGGTGAGAGATGACAGATGACAAAGCATTTTTTTTCATAATATGGCGGTCGGCTTTTTAACCATGGCCAGTGTCAAGTTAAATATGGCGGGAAAAGAATTTTTTCGTGAAAAGTTTACAAAATTTCAAGTCGTTTTTCCAGATGATCGTCAAATCGAAAGTCTAAAAAATTAGTCAGTAAAATCAACGAGTCAAGTCAGTTGTTTAGTAAAGTGGTAGACCCTTTACTAAAACTTTCGATGGAGTTTTGGAGGGAACACAAAATGGCACGTTTCTTGGGGCAATGTTGTCAATCGATGATCGGAATACTGCTAGGTTAGTTTGCCCACCATCATAAGTTTTATTTTATAATTCCCTGATTAATTACATTATCACTATAATACTCTATAGATATTATTCTATAATATATCAAAAGCAAACTAACCTGTGGTTTCACCATCACGCACAATTCACTTACAAATCTGCACCACAATTTGCCCGCAAAAATACGTACCGTTTTTCACAAGTTCCAAAAAGTTACTGAATAAAGTTAGCAATACGGGGTATTCTCTATGTTACCAGTCATATAATCTATTTTCTGCCAAATCAAACAAATGTTGACATAATATTAAAATAACTCTGTACATCAAAGATTTGCTTAAGAATGGATCTTTGGGCAAAGTTATCCTATGTGGCAAAGTTGGCATGTTTCGCGGTATCGTAAATTCATACGAAAACTGGTTTTGGGAGGGGGGCCTAATAATACAAATATTTAAAATAATAATAACATTATTATTTACGAAATCGCTTCCTGAACATAAATTATAATCTTTATAGCAATAAACGCGCTCGATCATCTATAAAATCGCAATAAAGCCAATTTGTTTGAAGAGCAAACATAAATATGTCAGAGTGGCGATCATCCGGACAGGCCGGACAAGGCGGACAGGCGCGGCGTGCGCCCCTGTCGTCCATCGTCACGTCGTTGTTTATTAGCGGATTAAACACCACTATTGATACCGAAAATAATGTCGGCACATCGCGACATCCGTAGGTTTTTCACGTAAATATGTCGGCGCAAGAATTTACTGGAATAATTCCAAATTTTGGTAGCGTTTAATGTACTCTGGAACCGAAATAGATGGCACGTAGCAAGTGCAATGATCCAGAGACCACATTGTAGGTAATCTATTATAATAGTACGTCCGATTGTTATAAATTAAACATGTGCAATTAATCAAGATTTTGATAATATTATAAGCTCCATTAACCTAAAGTTAAATAGTCACTCAAAATCTCTGAGTGCGTTAGTTAAAGTACCTATTAGAATTTATTTAGAGTCCTTTATAGCTTGATTTACGATAGCAATAATACACAATCCGGGTTCGAAGGACCACTTCCAAATTGTTCTCTTCATAAATCATAATATTATTATTGGTATTCGCAAATTACGAACTACTTTCATGGACATGTATAAGCGGCGATTATATCTCATTTAGTTCTAATAGAAGATTGTTCTGCAGACTGCAATCGTTTCGTTGTACGGCCCCATGCAGGCTATAATATTTTCCGTATGCCGTCGGCCACATAATAATATGTAGGTCTATATACTGCAGTCAACACGAGTATGAACCAGGCACCAGCGTATAGAGTCATTAGTGAGGAGTTTGTGTTTAATTAATATATTAAGTAACATTAACACTCACTGCCGCACTCATAGTGGAACATTAATTACTTAAATAAAATTAATTCAAAATTTTGACATTCAAAGCTAATGACGTATGGGCATTATCTCTCAAACTCTTCATTAAATTGAAGCTTATGTAAATGAGTAGTCATAATTAAATGTCTCTGACTTCTGAGTACGGCGGTAAGACTTATCAAGCTCGTCGCGAGTCCCAATTCCCAAGGACTAGGGCGCGATTTTTTTTTCAGGCTTTCATATTTTGATACGAAAGTTATCGGTAGGTCCCTCGGGCCTCGTACGGCCCGTACGGCTGTACTGTATCTTGTACGATGACAAAGACTTTTTTATTTTTTATTTATTTAATTTGGGGCTGTTTTTTTGCTATCTTTTTGCTATCTTTGACAAAGACTTTACCGCAAGATGAATTGATGACGCTGAATGTACTTTGCTTATTGTTGGCGGTGCGCGTGTTAAAGTAAACCCATGACCTCGGCGTTCAGTATGATATTCTACTATGTACTTGTCCATCGAAACAATTTTTAACAAAATTGATAAATTGCAGTACTTACTTTTGCTATTGGTATTTAACAATAACTTGCCTGGTGTTAGAACTATGTGGCTACTCATGTGACCTTTGTACACCCTAGTCGGCAGGTGTTTATGTATCTTTAGCAGATGGTTAGCAGACAGCAATAAGTTTGACACGTAGATACCGAGTATGCTTGAGACTTTAGGGTGAGCGAATGCTAAAAGGCAGGGATAGCAAATTTTGAAATACGCATAGGATTTGATTTGATGGCACGTTTATTACGCACGTCACTTAACTGATTAAGATTTCTTCAGAAAAGGGCACATTAATACGAAAAGGTTCACCATCCATGCTAGTAATATAATGTATCAACATTATATTTTAACACCACAACAAGGAGCGCAGAATGTGTCTTCAGGGACAAATGTCATCAAAAATAACGAAAACAACGAGAGACGAGGTTTCTTTGAAGTGTGTAAGTGCTAGTAAAACGGCGATTTATCACATCCGGCAGTTCTACTGAAGTGGACATCATGGGGGGAAATTTACAGCCGGGTACTGACTGATTAATGGACAGCTTCTAATTTTTTTTATTCTGCTTCTTTAACAGACCAAAAGCTATGGCGCAATCATCCCGTTGCGCTAAATTCACTGTTGTAGATATAATTTTACAATGATTGCAATGTGTTGTGTGTACCTACTACACAAACGGGGCTAAATAATGCCCCGTTTTTTTATTGCTCGAGAATCGTACATTTTTCTGGGTAAAAAACTATCTTGATCGGTTCGGTGTTTCAGCAAAATCGGTAAAAGACAGACAGACATACACGCTTTCGCTTTCGCTTTTATATTATTATAAGAAGGAACTTAGATTGAATCAAAGTTTTTGGTTTATGATCTCAATTCAGATTCGCCTTCGAAGCATTCATGTTTAATGTTGATTTTATTTTTGTTCAAGTTTCTGCCGAGCGCCAAATTGATAACGTTGATCTAAATCAAGGGTGGCCAACACGCGGCCCGCGAGCCACATGCGGCCCGCCGTTACCTTGTGGCCCGCGGAGCCGAGCACATTAAGTAAAAAAGTTAATACTAAAATTACCTTAACATACCTACTATAAATTGCAAACAAACACTTCTTTTCTTTTACTTTTGAAAGAAAAGCTCTAACTAAGTTCTAATAGGAAAAATTAGTATCCGATTTTGCCTTTCATTCCACTACGAGTTTACATAAAATTTGGTAGTGCGGCCCGGGGTAAAATTCTACTTCCGAATTTCGGCCCAAGTGTCAAAAAGGTGGCCACCCTTGATCTAAATATTAGGTATGCATCTTGTAGGTATATTATGTATATGTATCTCGATGTATCTTTTAAACAAAGAGCTTTGTTTCTTTTTGTATCTCCTACAAAATTAAAGTATGTGGTGTTTTAAAATGTAGGTAGTAGATAATTTTATTAAACTTCAGATAATAAATACTTCAGGCTCAATAATGAACAGGGACACCACCTTTAAATGCAGTGCCGAATTTATATTTTTCAATGAGAGTAGGTTAGTAGTAAGTTCATTTTATTTCCGCCGCCCCATGTACGTTATCTGTATGGACGCTGCCGCCTCTAGGCTCAAGGCCCAAGGCAAATCCGAGGGTGTCTTTAAAGTTGTTCATAACTTATAAGCTCTATCACAAACACCAAGTCATATCCGACGTGATATAGTTACAGCCGGAACATACAGGATCTTGATACTTGATAGCTTGATTCTCTGATACAAAAAAAGCTTTTAAAAACCGGCCAAGTGCGTGTCGTGCCACGTGCAATATAGGGTTCCGTAGTACCGCTAGTTTTTGATAATATTTGTATGGACAATAAAATATGTATATTTATAACGTGCTACTAACAACATCATCTCAGATACGTTCAAAGGACTTTGAACGAAAAGTTCCTTTGTACTTCTACGAATATTTTTTTAGTTCTTCGACTATTAAGGTCAATAACTTATGAAGTCTTCTTAGCCGTGGTCCGTGATAGTTTTCCTTTTAAATTCAGCATATTTCCTACTCCCGTGAATTTTTTCACATTTCCAGAAGTAACCGTAAGCTGGTAGAAGGGGGGGGGGGGGGCGACGACGCCACTGGACTCTAACGATTTTTTCCACTTTAAAACTTCATATTTCACAAATGGATCCCTAAATCGGAGAATGATTGTTGAATACTTTTTAAAAAAACCTATTAACGACACCTCACACGGTGATGTGGACACAAATAAAAAATCACCCCCGCTTGATGTGCAGGGGAGGAACGTAAAAATTTTTTTTTTTAAGATTTTATCTACCATTTTTTCGGCGTCATTAAGATGTGCATTTATGCCAAATTACAGCTTTGTAGGCCTTATAGTCTCTGAGAAAACCACTGACAGACAGACGGACGGACAGACCGAAACTATAAGGGTTCCTTGTTGACTACGGAACCCTAAAAACACTAAACTACATAATACAACCCATAAGAAATGCATGAGTGTTTTGACCGAAGTTTCTCTATTAAGTATTAAGTGGTTACAAATAAGTAACCTACGAGATGACGCCCGCAACTCCGTTCCGCCGAATCGCGTTTATCGCGCGGAAACCGGGAGAGCCATGCTTCGGCACGAATGGGCCGGCTCGACCGGAGAAATACCACGTTCTCACAGAAAACCGGCGTGAAACAGCGCTTGCGCTGTGTTTCGCCGAGTGAGTGAGTTTACCGGAGGCCCAATTCCCTACCCTACCCTTTTCCCTTCCCTACCCTCCCCTATTTCCTTCCCTACCCTCCCCTATTTCCTTCCCTATTCCCTTGTAAAAGGCCGGCAACGCACCTGCAGCTCTTCTGAAGTTGCGAGTGTCCATGGGCGACGGAAGTTGCTTTCCATCAGGTGACCCGTTTGCTCGTTTGCCCCCTTATTTCATTAAAAAAAAGAAACTGTACATTTTGCCGGGATAAAAAGTAGGTGTGTCCTTTCGCGGGACTCAAAGTATCGCCATGACAAATTACAGCAAAATCGGTTTAGCAGCTGGGGCGTGAAAAGGTAACAAAGAATTAAGGGACCTTAACATTTATAATATTAGTATGATCAACAACGCTGTTGAATATAATAACAGCTCCTAGTCAAAAAACTCAAAAACCGGGCCTTACTTGCCTAGCTCCTGAAAGACAAAATAACGCGTACTGGAAGCGAATTTATATCTTTGGGAAACGCATTCCCGATTCCCGAATCCATTGATACCCGGCCGATACGAGCTTCAGCGCTAAATATAGCCCGGCTTATCATTTTCCAGAAATGGACCGCCAGGAGCGTATTTCAGACTACGAATCTGAAAATTCTGAAATCGCGTAAAAATATTTCGCTTTGAGATCGTCCCAAATAATTTGGCATGAGGCGCGTCAACAATATGGAAACCGAACCGGATAATTAATCACGGGCGGCTGCCAAAACGAAAATAAGAATTTCATAGAAACGATAATTATTCGGTATTCTTAAATCTTATTGTGCAGTTGTGGTCGAGGATCGGTCGGGCGCGGAGTTACCATGATCGCCAGCTCGGAGGGCGCCAACCTGGTCGCGACGTACATCATCCTGTTGCTGCTGCTGGTCGCGCTGTGGCTGCTCTATTCTGCCTTTTAGACCGTAAGTTCAGTTTTATTAAAATTAATATGCGATGTCGTGATAAATTACAGTTCCGTCTCTCAAAAGGTTGAACCTAGCTTCTTGAGTTATTCCATTGAAACGTTTGTCGTTTATAAAGAAACGAAAGAATATATCCACGTATAGAATATTTATACGTGGGAGAGCCATGCTTCGGCACGAATGGGCCGGCTCGACCGGAGAAATACCACGTTCTCACAGAAAACCGACGTGAAACCGAGTGAGTGAGTTTACCGGAGGCCCAATCCCCTACCCTATTCCCTTCCCTATCCTCCCCTATTCCCTTCCCATCCCTACCCTCCCCTATTACCCTATTCCCTCTTACAAGGCCGGCAACGCACCTGCAGCTCTTCTGATGCTGCGAGTGTCCATGGGCGACGGTAGTTGCTTTCCATCAGGTGACCTGTTTGCTCGTTTGCCCCCTTATTTCATAAAAAAAAGAATAATATCGCGCATATATTTTATTTTAGTTTTACATCATGTTCTTTTCCATAATTATTGATAATTTAGTAAAAATTGGATTATCGGTTCAGGCCTAAAGAGTTGCCTGTTTGTAAACATTACAATTATAAGATTAGGATGGATATTATTCACTTTCAATTTACTGGAATAAGGCAAATACGAGTGTACTACACGTGGGCGGAGCTGCTATTAGACGCTATTTTCACGGAATTTCATTTGTAATTTTATTATTAATACTACAAGGTTTCATGACGTGATCTTCTAAATAAAATGAATACTTACTGAAATAAATAATATAATACTGAAATAAATAGAAATACTTACTTAAGTTACAATAAAAAATATAAATGATAACTGGTAACGACAGTTACCTACCCATCGATAAATAACCGCCATGTAAATAAATAAGACAAATGCTTAAAAGTTAAACGGATTAATTGTGTTTTTGATCTGTTTTTTGTTTTAACTATTATTATATTGGTTATTTAATTATAGTATACTATTATTTCAAGTATCATAATATTAGTTATTTGTCTTTGTAGTTAGACACTTACTAGAAATTATAATAATAATTGTGATGTTGCACTTCTATAACTAGTGTGTAGGTAATGTGTGTCTTTGCAGCTTGTTATTTCAACGTTTTACAGGTAAATAATTCTTCAAAACTACATCGTCACATTGCTATGCATGCGTACGACGCGAAGCGACGTTGCCCGTGTCACGTGTGCTCCGTTTTCATCGAGTGTTGACCCTTCTTTTGATTTTTTTAACACTTACCTATTTCAATTTTACAAACTATTTTCTCATTCTGCACATCGTCACTGCTAACAATAGCATGCTCTTCGAAAAAGTATGTACCCTGAAACAAAATTATCGCAAAACTAGCGGATTTGTCTGTGCCAACATACTGCAGACAGCGTCCACAGACCACTTTATATCACCAGACTACTTTTCCATCGCTCATGCAGAACCCCCACTACAACTCTTCAAAATATCCACTGACGAACATAAACCTCCTTCTTGGAAGTCAAAAAGTATTTTTTTTTGGAAAGGCCCCGTGCGAGATTCTTACGTCGCGTCGGTTCTTCTGGCCGGGTTAGTTGCCGAACCGGTGGTAGGCCTTACGTTGACGTTCTAAAATGTTTAAGCGATTTAAAAAAAATCGTTTTCATTGTTAAGTAAGGCGCAAACCCCGAAGCATGTAATCCGTGCCTGTAGCACCGCAGACGGGTGCGGCTGCGGCGGCGCGGGCTGGCACTTGGCAGTCCGCAGCACCATGCCGATCAACGCGGAGACGGTCAACCTGGCCGCCACGTACATGATCCTCGTCATCCTGCTCTTCTTCCTCTGGTTGCTGTACTCCGCCGCGATATAGTGAGTCCTTGCACTTATTCATCCCTTAGGGGATGTACTATCCACCGTTGGCAATTAAGTAGATGAGTCGTACATATTATGTCGTACTGCCAGATATTTACGTGAAACTTTATTTTTAGATGATTTTAGTTCTCTATTTAAAAAAAATTAATGAACCCATCAATCCCCATAAGCTCACCGGTGAGCGAGATACAATAGAATAACAATAGATTTCCAAGGATCCACGAATCACGATCGAAGGATTAAAATAATGAAGACACATTCGAAATTTCGAATATATAAAATATCCAATAATTACTCACACGTCAGGTGTAACAGAAGCACTTCAAAACTCTTATTACGTGCGCGGTAAGGGCGCGGTATGTTACACTTGATATGTGGACCTGGGTTGGTAGGCACTAATTAGTATGTAACAGGGTATTTGACAGATTTTTAATTTATTCTATATTGTTTCTCTCCTTGTTACACTTCTTACAAAGTAAACAATAAAACAGAGATGCAAATGTATAAACTGTGAGCCGATATTTATGAAAATTTAAATCCTTTTTGTTTTTTGAATCAGATTTACATCCGTACACTGAACATTTATTATAATATCCCATTGTTTATAAGATAAGTTATCGTTTTACAACACAAAATTCGTAGACAACGCGCCAACGTCACCCCTGTGGGCGCAGGTACACAAACTCCGCGAGTTTGTGTACGCGGGCCCGCACCGCCCGCTTCCCCGCGGGTACCCCTCCGTTGCTCTGCGCAAGTACATTCGTTTCACTACTGTAGGGATATGTCATATTGCTATACTGTGGTTAAGGGCAGGAAATCTTTGCCGGAGTTTGTAACGTAGCGTCGCGCGTCGTAGCATGCCTAATGCCTATGCTATACATCTCGTAGTACAGCATAGGCATGCTACTAGGCCACTTTAATTTTGTCGCCCCAATGTACGAACTCTGCCGCCATCCTAGGACGCTGCCGCCCATAGGCCATGGCCTATACTGCCTATACATAAATCCAGAGCTGCTACTATGATAATACGCCTGTATTCTCTCGTAGCATCTAAAGGGCAGAAAGAGTTTCACGCTTCAGTTTAGTATAAATGTCAATTCCTAGTGATCAGGAGTAGACTGACAGAAGTAGACTGAACTAGTCTTACGTTGCTTTACGTTACAGGCGCCAACTATGTTAAAGTAAAATACTAAATCTATCTAATTATGTGTTTTAATAGCTTTTTTATGTCACTGACAAAAAAAAGTTGATCCACATAGCGAATGTTATTGCAAGCGGACGAGCGGATGTGGCGCATCGTGCCCGGCCTGAACAAACAAGCTGACCTCGTTCACGTATACGTTGTTCACGTACTAACAAATGTATATAGATATGCAGTACTAAACTAAAGAAATATACTATCGAAATAGGTGCTCAACCAGGCATATTGTGGTTTATGAAGATCACTTGAGCGCACCATTAAATCCCGCACGCACACATGGAGGCAAATGCACGAGTAGTTTAACCGAGTCTGCAGTAGTTGCAATTACTTTTATAGTACGTACTTTGTATTTCTTTGATTCGATTGGATCAATCGGTCGATTGGCAACTTAGTAGATATTGTACATGAAAGTTGAAATGCCAAGTTTCTTACAATCCTTTTTGTCGTCCTGTGCTCCTACGGAAACACTTTGTAACAATATTATTATCATCTAAGATGACTAGACGATGCCCGTTACTCCGTTAAATCCGTTTATCGCGCGCGCGCGCGCGGGAACCTAACATTTTTGGCAGAGTAGACAGAATTTTGGGGTAAAAAGTATGATATATCCTTTCGGCCGGGACTCAAAATATATCTTTACCTTTCAGCACAATCGGTTCACCCGTTTGGGTGTGAAGAAGTAACAGACAGACAGACAGACAGG
Organism: Aricia agestis; assembly: GCF_905147365.1. NCBI lineage: Eukaryota > Metazoa > Arthropoda > Insecta > Lepidoptera > Lycaenidae > Aricia > Aricia agestis. The sequence continues at coordinate 27,103,857 of NC_056406.1, read as the reverse complement.
CACACTTTCGCATTTATAAATTAATAATATATACAGTATACATATAAATGTACGGTTCCTGCACGATAAACAAGTTTTGACGCAACGGTGTTAATCTAGTTTAAAATGAATTAGTTTTCGCTAAGCTAGTCCGTTGGTTTTGTTAGATAATATATTGTAATAATTAAATTTCACTTTTATACCTTAACGGCCGTTCCCTTGATCCCGTTCTGTTCTCCCGATCTTATTTGATCTATCTCTGGTTTTGCCCTAGTAGAGATAGGAATAGCTCACATTAGACATTAGAGACATATATTTTATGTCAATTGTGAGCTATTCCTATCTCTAGTAGAGCAAAACCAGAGATAGATCAAATATTGGGAATGGCCGTAAGTCTTTAATGACTGAAAAAAGGTCGAAACATATTTTAGAGTGCTTTATGTCGGGTAGGTGACGTCACGCGTAGCAGCTCCGACTCGTTCGTATGCACCCCTTTTGATTTTGACCTCTTTCGTGTTATGGTGACCTTTGCGGTCAGAACCAGATTTATTTTCAAGACCAAAATTCCAATTCGTTCCTGCTGATCCTGAATCCAGACGAGAAATTTTTCGGAAACAGTCAAAGGTGTCCGAAAAATGGTTTTTCCGCGAACTCTATCAAATGTGCACTTGGTCGAAAATAACCCGGTATTTATAAATGTGATGAGGAGGGCGGAGGCGGCGACACCGGCGATGGGGGACGCGCGACCGGCAGTCAGTCACCGTCAGCCATGCCCAACCACGAGACCACGAGCCTCATCGCCACCTACCTCATCCTGGTGCTGCTGCTGGCCAGCCTCTGGCTGCTCTACTCCGGGATGTTCTGAGGTGCATATTTTTATTCTTATGTGAAGTGCTGTGAGCGACTCGCCAGGATAGATTCAGGATATGTGCCTAAGGTTCGTCGGTGTTTGTGTAACGAGAACTAACAATGTTATTAATTATTAGCAATCTTACAAGTAGCGTTTGCTCGTTTAAGTCCTACTTAACACGGCGTAATTCCTTGAAAAGATATTTTTGTATATCGTACGTTTTTATGGAACACTTAAATGTCGTTTCCTTCGATACTTAGTAGATATTCCATATTATGTGCGATTTTGTGTTCATAATTTGTTAGGCTTGTTCTACGTTCAAACCCCAAGTTTCTACCCCTTTTGTTTAGAAGAAAAGTGATCGTCTATTAAATGGCTATGAAATAGTCAAGAAAAGGTTATGTACTAATAATATAGAAACCTCTTACTTCTAATTAATCCGAAAGAAGCTGTCGGGAGAGACTCTGCAAAGGTCGCTTTAGAAAGCCCAAATTCAAAGTGTCTACTAGATATTTACTTATCCCTAGATTCTTTATTTTAATGTTTTTACCGCATCTACATCCTATCAACAAGAACAGTTAGACCACGGTAACGCTATCAGACAAACTGCCGCACTCAGAGTGGAACATTAATTACTTAAATGTAATTAATTCAAAATTTTGACATAAGCCCCATACATTATCTGTCAAACTCTTCATTTAATTGAACGTTAATCGTAATTTGTCTCTGAGTACGACGGTTAGAGGTCATCGTTGTACTGTCATTTAAATAGTCCTTTTGAATCCTTGAGTCGAAAAACTTTTACGATCTTTGCACTTCAATATGTGGTTGCAAAACATTTGCCACGCCCATGACACCCCCAACTTAGTGTACTTGCTCATAGCAAGTAGAACTCATATATGTTTTTTGTTAATTAAATATGATAACTAAAAATAATCTTCTCCTGACTTCGCCATTGAAAATCAGCCTAGTAGAAATTATTCAAATCCTGATTAAATTATTTTGAGTTTGAGAGAGTTTATGGGAGCTAGAAAGAGTAAAAATAAATTATGGATTGATTAAAGTTTAAAAGTAGATAAATGTATAAAAGGAATTATAATTAAAAATAATAATATAACAGGAAAAATCGAGTCTCCAATAATAAAATGAAGCGCATGTTGTTCGATGCGATGAACATTAAAATATTTTATTTTCTATTGTTGGTATTATTTTCTTTATCTTCTTCATACAAACAATTCAACACTCAAACCAAAATACATAACTCTGACTCACAGATGAAAAATATTATTTCAATCATAGAGATAGCAGATGTAGATTTATCTGGCGGCCCGTATCAGCGCCTGTCGAGATTTCAACAAACACCATCTACACCAAACATAAAAATAAAATAACTCGCGCATATCTGAATCACTGCCAAATCATATTTAAAAATGAAGACGAAATCTAAACGTAGAATTTTATTCGTCCGCCCCGTATTTACGGCGCCGTTAACGTCGATAGCTTCAAGAGGCATTACGTTTATTACGGCACGTAAATACTCATTAAAATAGTTTTACTGACGAGTTTCGAAGAATATTATATTTCAGAGAATAATATAAAGGAGAAAATAATTGCACTTTTACATGTGGTAAAACTTAGAAAGCAACATCTAAAACTTGCGTAAAGAACTTACTAACCGATTTCGTTTACTAATAAATTTCGATTGGTAAAAGTATGCTATTTGTCTTACTAATTCTTTAAGACGTGGAATGTATCATTAAAATACTCACAAATCATTATTATAATCTTAGAATACCAATTTTTATAACAGCATAAAACAGTCTCCTTGTTATTATAGCCCTGTTCATATCAGCTAGTCCAGACTCAATTACCAAAAGTATAATAAACATAATATTTTAGGGAACTGTTAATAACTAGTAACGCAGCGACCGGCACGGGCAGTAGTTATATTTTATGATCTAATAAAATAATATTTACTGATCATTCCGCTTTACGCGCTGTCATGTGGGTTCTAAAATAAATATTCATTTTATTGATTTTAGTTTTCATTTGTTATATTATTAGAGATGTGTAAACTGTAAGTGATTAGTGAAAATATAAAAATGAATTTCCCTAGAGTAAAATGGTTCATTCAAAATTAAGTGTGATATTCGGAGTTGGACTTGGAGGACCCTTGGACTATGGAGTTATTAATTCCTAGATGACGCCCGGAACTCCGTTGCGCCAAAATTCGTTTTTCGCGCGGGAACCGTACATTTACCGGAATAAAAAGTATCCTATGTCTTTTCCCGGGACTAAAAGTATCTCCAGGCAAAATTTCAGCAAAATAGGGGTAGTGGTTTGGGCGTGAGACATAAAGACAGACGGACAGGCAGATAAACACACTTTCGCATTTATAATATTAGTAAGTAAGTATGGAAGTATGGATATGTAATCTTGACTTAACAGCTATTTCCCTAGCACCGCGCCGGCCGGTTAATCATGATGAAAATATCTCACATCTCGCTTGATTACTGAATAAGTGTTACTTATATTTGCCGACGAACGATTGGCGCAAGTTGGCCTAACCGTATTACCGCGATTTAATTACATTTAATCTTTAATTAATCAAACTATTAGTGAATGAAGCGATCAAAAGCAAGTTGGCAGCGCACCAACTACGTGATGCAGAATGCAGGAAATTAATCCACATGTGAAACCACAATATCCTGCACAAAATATCATGATATCACATCAGTTAGCGGTAACATATAAAATGACTGACGTAGTTCTGTACATTTTTGTGACTGTCCCAAATTAGATAGACAATGTGGCATCTCGACGTTCCTATGATGGGCCAACATGAGCGATTGCGAAAGTGAAGAGATATATCTCGTGGTGGTATTCATTATAGATCATAGCCGATGTGATCTGTACGTTTATTTCCCGTTAAATCCATTTCAGGCATGCGCAATGCGCATGCTCCAAACCTTTCGCTTTTTTACTTTTACAGCGTGACTGTTGCAAGTCAAAAGTCCACCCATTTCTTTTTTTTCGCCCACCTTTGACAGTGTCTAGCTGAATAAAAAAAACACTGATTTCGCTTCAGTTTCATCTAGACATTTGTCTTCAGCTGTTGCAATAACTACGATTAATGGTGTAAGAATAATGATTAATGATATAAAAAAACATTTTCAAATCATATTAGCTGGCATACTGTTTACTCGGGCCTGCGTATGCGCAGCTATTTCAACCATGTGACGTGCAGCGTGCTGCCGGCTGACGGCTGATGGGCTCCAGGCGCCATGTCATGTTAATTTCGGACACCGGCTTTTAGCACCGACTTTCTTAGTTTGAAGCCACTTCCAAAAATGAGAATACAAACCCGTTTTTAAGTTTTTGTTAACACTTCTCAGAATCAGTTTGTAAACTGTACATCAATTGAGTTACGACATAATAGAATTGTTGTTTCCGGAATTAAAGTAGATTTGCATTAAGTGAAATAGTAGCAAAACCTAAAAAATTGCACTCTGCAGGCTTACAAACTCGTACTGATTTGTACACATCGTAATCTAGGTATTAAGCATAAAGTTAATAGGTGACTGGATTTCCCAAACCGCTCTTTTGCGCGGCAAGGCTGAAAACTATCTTATTTTTTCAAGATATCGTTTTCATTTTTGATTTTAAAAGTAAAACATAACGCTTATAATTTGGGCCTGTCCTTATTTTTTAAAAATAATTATTATTTTTAAAGATAATAAACATAAATAGGCGATTTCCAATTTAGGTGGCTTGTCGCCGAACTATTTTACTCAATATCTAGACCGATTAACAGAAAACTTGATACTGGATTAGATTTTTATTTTTATGTAGTCGTTTTATACAGTTGATTCTTCATAATATATGAATTTTATTGTACTAACTTCTGTAGTTTAGTTTTTATGACACAGTTTAGGTCTGTCGCGGAGAATTTTTAAATTTTGGTGGGATTTACGAAACGTTGTTTCTACAAAATACCATTGATCCCATAAGCATATAAAATACGCCATTTACTTCATTCAGCCACACGCTAACCCGTTTAGAAGGTGGCTGTGGGCTGGGTCGTACCAGTTTCCATCCAGAAATGAAAGAAAATCGTTTTATCACAAAACCCCTGATTTTATGCGATTTTGGTGTACTTTTAAATTATCTTACTTGTGGCAATAATATCATGTTGTTATTTTGAATATCGGTAGAGTTTTGGTTTGTTTATACTTAAGTTAATGTGCTATAACTTTAGTGCACGTAAATTTTTCTCGTAAATTCCAATTTTGGTGGGTAAGAGAGTGTGTAAATTTTTTTTTTACAAAATACCATTGATTCTTTAAGCATAAAAAATACGCCATTCACTTCATTCTATCACAAGCTAACTCTAGGTGGTGGTGGTCGTACCAGTTTCCCGTAAACACCTAATCCTCAAACAAAAATTTCCACCAAAATTATATAAAAAATGCAAGTTGTTGAAATCCACTCAGGTATATTAACTTTATGGTATTAAGCTATAGTTATTTAGTTGGGCTATGTCAAGCCAATGACGACTAACCGTGACCTGATACAACCCAACCAAATGATGTAGGTCTACCATCTGACCATGAATCAAATTCTCTAATGATACAAGACAACATGCCTAGACAGCTAACAAAAACAGTCAGAATTACAGATTTTCAATGGCACACAAAAAGCGACAGCTCAAGACGGATTATGAAACACACATGTTTACCTTGTACGTTTGTTCGTCTGTAATTCCTTTGAGCTTACATAAAGCGGCCACGTTTTGAAGAAAAACAAACATTTTGTCATTGATATTATGTAAACAGACGCGTTTGATTGAAAAAATACATAACACATAGTAAACATAGAACGCTCAAACTGTTATAAAAGTATAATCTCCTTTTATAAGCATAGCAGATCCTTAAATATATAACAAATTCTTCATTATAGCTAAGAAATGCCAAGTCGCATGTTGCTCATCTCATTAAGAGGATTCCACACCGCCATTATTTCCATACAAACGTTGTCCCCTGTTTCCTCCCTGGATAATGCTAGTAGAGTTATAATTTTTTTCCTGAATATCTACGGCCACTAATACAATGTCCCTATGTTTTCTTTTTTTTTCATAATTTAATTATTAAATAAGATATGAACGTTCAAAAACCCAAAAAAATGGCCAGATTTTCCAATGTGTTCAAACGTCCAGAAAACAGATTTGGATAGATTATACAAAAAAAGCAAAACATAGGAACACAGCTCAAACCTTTTTTTAATCTTTAATGAAAAAAAGTACTTAAATCGGTTAAGTTTTGGAGAAGGAATCAGGGGACAACGAATCGTTGATTTTCTGGATTTTCTGCAGTTGTCTCTATCACGTTCTGCGGTATAGGCTTGAGGTAAGGGAGACAGCTATAGATATTACACGTACTTTTTTTTCATTTCTCTAGCCGCTGTGGTATCCTCTTAATTATTCGTGCGAAAATCGTATTATTTTTTCGCGTCTTTTCCAGAGTAAGTCTCTTGCGAATATACAAATCCCACCAAAAACATTTCTTGTAAAATGTAGCCGAGACGACCACATAAGGTTTACCCTGGGAAAAAGATTAATATAATTAGAGCTCACGTAGAGCCAAGCTTCTGAATCTACATGGCCAACTGTACTGACCTTAACTTAAACAAATTTTACTATATATCAGTAAATCAAAATCAAAAAAATTTCGATAATAGCGTGGTGGTCCAAGCGAAAGGTAACAGAAATAAAGTGACGTCAGGGCTACAGCGACCATCTTTAAAAAAAAACGAAATAAAGACAAGACACTTTCATGTTTGTGATATTTAAATTAACCATTACTTTTTAAGGTTTCGTACCCAAATAAAAACGGGACCCTACAACTGAGACTTCGATGTCTGTCCGTCCGTCTGTCTCCAGGCAGGTATTTGTTGCCGCTATAAAAAAATACTAAAAACAAAATAAAATTAATATTTAAGAGCCCGTATTCTCTTTTCTACTGCTCTCTTCACACTCACTCAAAATGAGAGCGAAATCGGCAAAATTTCGTATACGGACTCTTAAGCTTAGGCTCCCATACAACAAACGTGATTTTTTTGGCCTTTATTGCTCGATATCAATAATGACAACAAGTTAGGCACTTGATACTTTAACAAAAGCCCTAATTATATGTCTACTTCAATAATTAATAATAATATTAAAATAAAATAAAAATTTAAGGGAGGCTCCCGTACAAAAAACACAATTTTTGGTCTATTTTTCTCCATCCGTTATAAACGGATCCGATATTACAGAACCGTTCATGCGCGAGACCGACTCGTACTTGGCCGATTTTTATATTATTAAAGATACAATGTCATTGTATCTTTAATAATATAAAAATCGGCATTGTAACAATGAGTATATTATGTAAGTACAACACTATGAATCGACCTTTAGAAGTTATATAATAGTCAGGTACGAGTATAATATCTCACTAGAAGACGCCGCGCCCGCAACTCCGCTGCGCCAAAATTTGTTTGTCACGCCGGAACCGTACATTTTTCCGGGATAAAAACTATCCTATGTCCTTTCCCGGGACTCAAGTTATCTCCATGCCAAAGTTCAACATCGTTTCAGCGGTTTAAGGGTGAAGAGGTAACAGACAGACAGACAGACAGACACACTTTCGCATTTATAATATTAGTATGGAAGGTTTTTTTATGAAATAAGGGGGCAAACGAGCAAACGGGTCACCTGATGGAAAGCAACTTTCGTCACCCATGGACACTCGCAGCATCAGAAGAGTTGCAAGTGCGTTGCCGGCCTTTTAAGAGAGAATAGGGTAATAGGGGAGGGTAGGGAAGGGAAGGGAAGGGAATAGGGGAAGGTAGGGAAGGGAAGGGAATAGGGGAAGGTAGGGAAGGGAAAAGGGTAGGGGATTGGGCCTCCGGTAAACTCACTCACTCGGCGAAACACAGCGCAAGCGCTGTTTCACGCCGGTTTTCTGTGAGAACGTGGTATTTCTCCAGTTGAGCCGGCCCATTCGTGCCGAAGCATGGCTCTCCCATGGATGTCGTTAGTTACATTGTAACTAAAGACATCCATACTTCTATTATTATCAGAGTCATTATAAGAACGTCGTAATTACAGGCATTTATAAAATATACACACACTGTTATGTAAGGAATATCTAATATATAAAATTCTCGTGTCACAATGTTAGGCCGCGTACTCCTCCGAAACTCCTTTACTGATTTTAACCAAATTTTATATGCATATTCAGTGGGTCAGAGAATCGGCTACTGGGTACTTTTTATATTGATAAGTGCATTTGTTGAATAATTACAACTCGAGACTGATGGCGACCATTGCTTGTGTGACGGGATAGCGATGGACGTTGCCATGGTGACATACTTATTTAGTCACTTCAATAAAATAATACGGGCGAAATACTTTATATGGCAAAGAAACGTTTGCCGGGACAGCTAGTCTTGATGTAAATATATCTGCTCCAATAGGTTTGAATGTGTAAAATAAAATTTGAGTAAATTTTCGAAAATAAGTATTTCAATAATTTGAAAATTAAAATTTCGAATTTCATTTTTTATTTTTATGTTCGGGCCACACTAACGTCAAACGCCGTTAATTATCGCGTTGTTGGGCATTGACGTTAAACGTTAGTGTCGCCCGAACGTTATAATATGAATTAAGTAAGAAATTATGAAACAACTAAAATTTTGTTTTCTTAAGTACATTTCTTTAGATAGGAAAGTAATGATCAGTCTCTGCATAAAACTACAAAGTACAAAATACAGACATACTATACTGTACTCGGCGAAACATGGCGGTAGAGGTCATTGACTCCAGTATACAGTATAGCAGATAAAATGATAATAATAATGTATTTTATGTACAGCTATCTATTTTTTCAAGTAAATGAATATTTAAAGGTGCACCGGGAGCACTCGTGTGTAAAGTAAAATTATAGATTTGACTTCGAGCATTGCATAGCAAGTTGACTTCTAGTTCAAGAAAATTAGCTGAAAAGGCAAAAATAATGTACGACTTTTATCTATCAGGATATGTAAGTTACAGAGTAAAGTTAAATTTAATTTACCCTCCCCCCCTTAAATATTTATTTTATTTTTATTAATAATTATTAACAAATATAATAAAGAATATTGTGAGTATTTCAAGTGCCTACTTGCTACCATTATTAATTACGAGCAAAAAAGTCCAAAAAAATCACGTTTGTTATATGGGAGACCCCTTAAATATTTATTTTATTTTGTTTTTAGTATTTGTTGTTACAGCGGCAACAGAAATACACAATCTGTGAAAATTTCAGAAGTCTAGCTTTAGCGGTTCTTGAGTTACAGCCTGGAGACAGACGGACAGACGGACAGACATCGAAGTCTCAGTAATAGGGTCCCGTTTTTACCCTTTGGGTGCGGAACCCTAAAAATGAGAAAGTACCTTTTTCTGTGCGGACTACGAGAGGTCTACGCCGTAGCCGCGCTACGTGCGTCGTGGTATACTCCAGGCCTACGCGGCTCTACGATACAAGCTACGACGGGGCTACGGAGGGCCTCAGTTTTTTCCAATTTTGTTTTACTTTAATAATAAATGTTGTTTTATCTTTTCGATTAAGTATAAAGATAATATGTTTATTATATTTTCTGCGTAGTTATATGCAAAAATTGTACATCCCTTTTGAAATTAAATAATGTAACAGTAATTAAAATTTATTTAATATTATGTTTCTATATATTTTTTTGAATTCTCGTTTATTTAAATTAAAAATAATAAATACATACATCCTGCAAATATTTTATATTCAGTGCACTTTAATTTATGAATACTATATTGTTTTTTTCGTAAATTCGTTGCAATTAAACTTATTTAAAACGTCTTAATCGCAAAAACTATCTAAGAAAGGTCTCGGGACTTAAAGTAACTTTATATAGAAATTCATCACAACTGTCTCAGCACTTCAACATATTCGCAACAATAATTATATTAGTACTCGTATGGTGACGAGTGTGTGAGTGTGAGTGATTGACGAGCCGTCGTCGTCGGTGTGACCGCAGCTGTTGCCGTGATTTATCGCCCAGCCTCACTGTCGCTAGCTGTCTGTAATCAGCCAGATGTTATTGATGAACCGATTTAAAAAAATAGAAATTGTTTTATAAATTCTGAATTTTGAATCAAATGTTTTCAGAACGTCGGTACTACTGGTGCCTACCACCGGTTCGGGAACTAGCCCGGCGAGAAGAACTGCCGTAGGAAACTCGCATGGGGTCACTTTTTAGGGTTCCGTATTCCGTTTTGCGAGAGAGACTCTTCCAAAGTGGTAAAATGTGTGTCCCCCCTCTAACTTCTAAAGTAGGGGCATGATAATTCTAAAAAAAATATATGATGTACATTACTATAAAAACTACCAACGAAACTTGGTTTGAACGAGATCTAGCAAGTAGTTTTTTTTATACCTCATAAATGGTAAATCTCAAACAAACAAAAAAAAATGTTTTTCATCAAACCTATGCGTGTGGGGTATCTATGAATAGGTCTTTAAAAATCATATTGAAGTTTCTAATATCATTTTTTTCTAACTTGAATAGTTTGCGAGAGAGACTCTTTCAAAGTGGTAAAATGTGTGTGTGTCCCCCCTCTAACTTCTAAAGTAGGGGCATGATAAGTCTAAAAAAAATATATAATGTACATTACTATAAAAACTACCAACGAAAATTGGTTTGAACGAAATCTATCAAGTAGTTTTTTTTATACGTTATAAATGGTAAACCTTAAATAAACTTTCATTAAATCTACTGAAACATAAAAATAGATCAAAACCCTTTTAATTTCATAAAAATAAACCTTATTGCTGCTGCGGTACCCTTCATGGGCGAGTCCAACTCGCACTTGGCCGGTTTTTTACAAAAAGTGTGCGAAAATTAATCTTTTAAAAATATAATTTACAATGTTGTAGCTTAATTACACTTTTCTAACTATTTATTCTCCAATCGCAGTGGACATAAAAACAATGTAATGTCAAATGTGGAAAAAAAATTCTGTGGAAATCCATTGTATTGGAATAAAACTAGGCAACATGTGCGCTACTTATATTGTGCAAAAAAATAGCTATAGTCTCTTTTTCGCTTGGGGTGATCGATGTTATGATATTGTATTTGAAATCTGAGAAATTTCGGCACAAATAGGCCGGCTCGGTCCCTAAAGCCTGAGTATTATGGGGGGGCTTAGATGTTAATAACTAAAGATATTTAGTGTAACTCTTCCTTGCCATCAGACAACCGTCTGCTCGTTATTAGCATTTATAAAATTTCAAATTTTGTTTGTTCCAGATGCAAGCGATCACGTAGAGAGACCAAAGACGATGGCGCCGGCCGCCGGCGGGCCGCCATGATAATTTAAGAAACCGTAATTAAGTTTAAGTTATAGTTTAATTCAGGGGAACATCTGCAGCCGTCCGACGTGCGGACACTCCCACGGGGGGAGGGGGAGGGGGGTTGGGATATAAAGACAACCGTTTGTTATAAAATGTTGATATTGAGTACGCAAATGTTACTGTTAAGCTATGGACATATTTTAATAAAGTGTTTTTAGAAGACTTGTTTTATTTCAAGATAAGCGAGACCTTACTTGTGCAGTCATGGCATTTTTTCCCACCATTTTAAAAATCTATTTGTATTTAAATTAATTTGTAATAAAACGAAAAAAAGTTTGATAATTCGTAATTTTAATAGGTCTTTATTTTTGAGAGCTGCAAATTCTTCCCACGGCTGTAAATAGTATACAATATACATATTACATACTACATAATTAGTATTAACCATATAAATTATGTTTCCGCAATTTCGTTGTGCCGAAATTCCTTTATAATTTTGTGAATATATAATCGCAAGGAAACATGTTTTTTGTGGATTAAATTTTTCTTGTCTAATAAGTCTTTACCAGGACTCGTAGTATATCTACATGAAACTTTATCAAATCTTATCTTAATAATCTAAATGACGTTTAATAGTTTAGCAATTAAAAGATAATATAATCAATAATTGGAGTAATAATTATTAATGAAATGACTTGGTTAAAAGATCGGTTTAGAAAGGTTTAGAAGTAAAATATTTTTTTTGTTTGGATTCTCCTTTGAATCTTTTAGTTATCGCAAATTATTAAAAACTCAAAAGACCAATGTCACGTAGCCACACTCACATAAATCATTTGAACTTTGAAGCTGTTTGAAGCATAGACTTAACATATACTGTCGGTTTGAAGTATGTTTCGACATTTATACATATTGATGAGTCAGTGCTGTGACAAAACCATAAAGTTAATATACCTAGCGGAATAGAGCAACAATCTCGAGCTGTCAAACGAAACCGAAATTGGTTTTACCCGTGTTTAAAAATATGTGTACGTATACACTTACACAAGCATGATTGAACAAGATTTCTATAAGATTAAATTGTCAACGTGCGGCACGTGCCGACTGGACGTCAAAAAAAGAATGCTGCTGTCATGTATCACACGTCTCTTTTTACCACGCAGTGTTACTGATAGTGACATCTCTCTTGCTCAGGCCTTTGTTTCTCTATTCCGCTAGGTATATTAACTTTATGAACAAAACTATGCTCAATAAAGCATTTACGTAACGAATAAATATTCAAAGTCTGTTTTTTCTGTCATGTGACTAATCCAATATCAATACTACAAATGTGAAAGTGTATATGTCTGTCTATTACCTCTTCACGCCCAAAACCTATCCGATTTTGTAGAAATTTTGTAAGGAGATTTGAGTCCCGGGAAAGGACGTAAGATTTTTATCCCGGAAAAATGTACGGTTCTTGCGCGATAAATGAATTTTGACGCAACGGAGTTGCGGGCGTCATCTAGTTCCACGTAAATATAAACAGTACAGGCCGACTAGACAAGTGGCAAGCGATTATCGTAAACGCCAACAAAATGTATGCTATTTGACATAAGTCATCGTTTCGCTAGCGAATACTAATGTCAAATCCCATACATTTTGTTGGCGTTTACGATAATCGCTTGACACTTGTCTCTAGGCCCTCGTGTTAAAGTCGTTTGCTGTGTAAGGCGAAATTGATCGGTAGCCATGTCGGTATTTTAAATGATGTTGATAATGATGATGACTTCCTGATGACTGTGGCGTTGATAAGGTCTGCCGGGAGGTCAGCAGTGGGGGCAGAGAGTTCGCCGAAATAGCAGAGTGGGCAGTGGCGCGCCGGAGTTGGCAACCGTCCAGCGCCCACTACACGCACCTACACAGAAGATGGACTGCTAGATATGACGACTATTTTCTGAGTATATTTATTAAGCTAATTAAAAATACTATGAACTAGATATTGTTCACTCAGAACCATACATTTTTCGGAAACAAAGTTTAGTTATATGTCCTTTTCCGGGACTCAAAGTATCTTCATAATAAATTTCATCATCGGAGCTATGGTTTAAACTTTAAAATTTAAACATGAAGAGAAAAGACATAATATTATAAATCGGCAGATTTAAAGAGAGGTACTTTCTCATTTATCCATATTACTAATAATATAAATGCGAGAGTGTGTCTGTCTGTCTGTTACCTCTTCACGCCAGGCGCGGTCCGAAGGAGGGGGTCACAGGGGACATGACCCCCCCCAAATCTAAGGTCAGAGGGAAAAATCTCAGAATCTTGCCAAATAATAAAAGGGAATTTCTAGTTATTCCTATAAAAGCGATAAATTTTTAGTGTAGTGACTAGTGAGTGACCCCCTCCAAATTTCAGGCTGCGACCGCGCCTGCTTCACGCCCAAACGGCTAAAGCGATTTTGCTGAAATTTGGTATGAAAATACTTTGAGTTCGAGAAAGGACATAGGATACTTTTTATCCCGGAAAAATGTACGGTTCCCGCGCGAATTTTGGCAGAACGGAGTTGCGGGCATCATCTAGTAATACAAAAGTATTAGTCAAGATTTGCTATATACTTACTTCGAATTTTTATAAGTACTTTAGCACTTAAATTGTGGCAATTTCTGTAAATATATGGAAAATATAAATTTTATATCCCCTATATTAGGTTTGGTTTGACATGGCTGATCTGCACATAGGCTTGCTAACGATACTGTTTTAAACTTTTTTTCTTTCAATTTCACAGACATAATATGTATATTAGTCCACAAAAAATAGGCAATGATACTTCACGTGGTTCGCTTTTTATCTGTGCCAAATAACATAAAAATTATTCCAGAAGTTTGTGAGATAAACCCAAAGATAGATAAACCCTTTCTTTCCCCGTTGTTTCCACATTTTTCTCTGTTTCTTCACTCCTATTAGACTTATGCGGGGTTTACACGGGTGACTATATAGCCGCACGATTTACGCCGCACGGCGAAAATCGACTGCCTAAATGGCAATTCGGTTACGCCGCCCCAAAAGTAGACTGCCAACCGACTCTTGCCGCGCGGCCATTGGCTGCATGCGACTGGTGACTAAAATCGACCGTGCAAACAGCAAACCCTCAGTCGCAAGCGATCGCTTGCTGCGAATACATAGTTTGTCTGCATTGTAGCCTTACCTTAGTACCTTTTTCTTCATTGGTCAATTATTTATATTCTAACTAGCTGTTGCCCGCGACTCCGTCCGCGTGGACTTTAGTTTATAGCGCGCGGTGTCAACAAAATTTGTCAAATTAAAAAACTTTTTAAAACCCTGGTAAGTGGTACCTCTTAGGGCCGCGCTACACCGGATTGGCAGCGCTGAAAGTGCTCGCCTCGCCACGGCCATTCCGGTGTAGCGCGGCCCTTATTTAATCAAAATACCCAAAAACAGCTGTGCAGTGTGCACATAATCTATAATAATATTATAAATGCGAAAGTATCTCCGTCTGTCTGTCAGTCTCGCTTTCACGCCAAACGCCAAAACTACCGAACCGATTGTAATGAAATTTTGTATACAGATAGTCTAAAGCCTGAGAAAAGACATAGGCTACTTTTTTTACTGGAAAAAAGGGTTGTCAGGGGGTGAAAATGCGTAAATTTGTTCAAATTCCAAAATCCAAAAATTCATAATAGATGGCGCCGTACGTCTTCTACATCGCGCTGACGCTTGCTCAAAAGTCTTTCTATAAGAGGTGGTATCATCTTACATTTAAGTTTCGATTTTTTTCGATTGTTATATCTATTCTACGGTATTAAATAACTCAGTACTTTATCTGTGCAGTGACGTAACCTTAAATCTATCAATGATAAATAGTTTATGGGTAAAGTTGTGTAATTTGGGGGCTAAATAAGCTTTAAAATTTGGCATAAAATATAAAGTTTAATATAAAAAATGAAATACTTATTGTGTGCACACTGCACAGCTGTATTGATTTAAGGGGTACCAGTGTTTTTTTTTATAAAAGCTTTTGACACCAATTTTGTTGACATCGCGCTTTATAAACTGAAGTCCACGCGGACGAAGTCGCGGGCAACAGCTAGTAACTAATAAGTATGATTATTAGTTCTATGTTACAATGAAGTAAAAAATAAAACGCCATCTGTTGAATCGTATTAGAACTAAAATGTTCATTGCATCGATATATTTCTGGATTTTTTATAATATTATACATAAAATATGTTTAAGATTTTTGAAATTTTATTTTAATACACATCCAAGACCCAGGAACATTGAAAACTTTTTGTTCCGCCTGCGGGACTCGAACCCAGGACCCCCGGGATGAGCGCTGGCCACGCGCAATGCGAATTCATTTTCATCGATATTTTCATGGAAATATGATATTTTCCCACATCAAAATGTAGCCTATGTCCTTTCTCAGACTCTAGAATAACTGTGTACAAAATTTCATTGCAATCGGTTCAGTAGTTTTGGCGTGAAAGCGAGACAGACAGACAGACAGACAGACAGAGATACTTTCGCATTTATAATATTAGTATGGATAATGGATTGTCGAACGATTTCAATGCCCTTAGTCCTTACGTAATGCGACTATTTTACGCGACATTTTCACGCAGAATGAACTAGTCACAAGCGATTTTTGTAGAACTATGTAAATATATGCCACTGGCGGTACCGCTTGGACAGGCGATTCAACTAGTGACTTGCCGCACGGCTAAAATCGACCCGTGTAAATCCACCATTAGCGTTTTATTCTTTCCATAAGATTAGCGCGTTCAAACAAACAAACAAACTCTTCAGCTTTATAATATATAATTATAGATAAAAAGTTTGAAAAACTGTTTATCTAATCTAATGTTGTATTAGTTTATTTTTTTACCAATATCAAGTTCAAAGTTTAACTCAAGTGTATACAGAAACCAACAGATAACACAAACAAAAAACAAGGATGCTTAGATAATTATCACAGTCTAATGTGCTACTGGGCATGTAGTATTAATCGTAGTGTAACGTGTCTATTGAAGCGTTACATACTAATTGTTAAATCACTTATCACAACGGGTATTACTAGGTGTACACTTTTTATACAATACGTTAGTATAAAAATTGTGATCAGTGATTGCAAACGTGTATGCCACTAGCGCGATAACTCAAATTAGGTTATCGTCCAAAATTAGTGTTTGATTTGTATACGGGGTGTAATAAAAATAAGTGATAATACTTTAGGGTGTGTACGTGTTCCTTGTAGAGAGTTCACTGTGAAAGTAGCAGCACTGAAAGACCAAATTTTTTTTTCAGTATTGTATGGGGAATCTCGTGACGCTCGGGCCCTTGCCCATACAAAAGTGAAAAAAATGTTTCGTCTTTCAGCGCTGCTACTTTCACAGTGAACTCTCTACAAGGAACACGTACACACCCTAAAGTATTATCACTTATTTTTGTTACACACTGTATAGTTTCGATAAATAGAAGTGATTACGCCAATATTCCTCCATGAAATGATATGAGGATAAATCGATCATTATTCTGTAATAACAAGTGACTAGTTCAGTAGGTCAAAGTAGGTGAGGTGAAGTCAGTAACCGCGAGTGAGGCCGACCGGCATTAGCAACGTTATTGTGTGGTGAAAATAAGTATTCTAATTACATAAACAGCGAACTATACTCCAAAAATGCTTCTCTACCTTTGCTGTGTGATCGGTGCGGTGAATCTGGCGTACTTTTTCGCACAAATAATAAAAATATTGTACCAAATATTTGTTCTCTCATTCAAAAAGTATTACCAATCACACTCGTACCTACGTGAGAAGTATGGAGACTGGGCAGGTGAGTTTCAATCTAGAAAGCGGAAGAGTTTGTTTGTTTGTTTGAATGAGCTTATCTCAGGAACTACTGGTCCGATTTAATAAAACTTTCAGTGTTAGATAGCCCATTTATCGAGGAAGGCTATAGGCAGTATTTTATCACGCTATGGGCCTGTTTCACCACTTTCTGATAAAGTGGCTGTAGTAAGTAAGCTATTCACAACTTTTTTGACAGATTCTCCATATTCTCAAGTTAATTGGTGGATAGCCTTATCAGGAGTTGGTGAAACAGGCCCTTAGACTAATAGGACTGAAAAAAATAAATAGAGGAAAATATGAAAAAAACGGGGGGAAATTATTTGAAAGGGCTTGTTTGAAAACGCTAATCTCAGGAACTACTGGTTCGATTTGAAAAATTCTTTCAGTGTAAGATAGCCCATTTATTGAGGAAGGCTATAAGATATATTTCATCACAATAAAGGAGCGAAGAAATAGAGGAAAATGTGAAAAAAAGGGGGAAATTATTTGAAAGGGCTTATCTCACAAACTAGTGGAACAATTTTTTTGTTATTTGGCACAGATAAGAAGTAGATTACGTGAAAGATCATAGGCTATTTTTTGTGGACTAATTTGTCTGTGAAATATCTAATTTACGCGGGCGAAGCCGCTCGAAACGTCTAGTGTTATATAAAATTGTTTTCTAATGTCTTCCAACTCATTCACATCCTTTTACGTACATCGGGGCTTATGGACCAAGAGCCTGCAGCGATGGATGACTGATGATGGCAGACCTTCCTACATTTCGTAAAGCTGTTTGTGGCCTTTACAGAGGTAAGAACGACCAGTAACTACATTGGAGTAACGGTCGCGATTACTTTAGGAGGTATCCAGTCCTGAAGGTCTACTTGATCTTCCAGAAAGAGTAAAGCTCAATTTCATAGCTTATATTCTTCGCGGTAAGTGGAGAAATCTCGTCTTCCAGTGCCTGATATTTTTGACAGTTGTTTCCCAGTAGACACCCTCAAAATGTATACTTTAAGAAAGTTTAAGATTGTCTGGCAGCTATGAAAAAAGTTGATGGTTGTTCTTACCTCTGTAAAGGCCTCAAACAGGTAAACTTTCAGCTTTACGAAACGGAGGAAGGTCTGGCCATCGCAGGCTCCTACTCTATTACCCCGATGTACGTAAAAGGTAGGTAAAAAGTCAGTAAACGTATAATATGTTTCCTTGATTCATTAAGAAAACATATTATCCCCTAGTTTCATTGATAAATTAATATAAGGAAGCGAAAGAAAGAGAAAAGCGACAAAAAGGAGCATTTTTTTCAATTATTTGCAGTGGTGACCGGTAGCACGGACGGGGTCGGCAAGCAGTACGCGCTGCAGCTGGCGCAGAGGGGCCTCAACGTCGTGCTCATCAGCAGAAACCCCCACAAGCTGCGTGCCGTCGCGGAGGAGATCGGTCAGTCAGTTGCTAGTGTTGTAGTTGCGGTGGTGATGGGCAGCACGGACGGGGTCGGCAAGCAGTACGCGCTGCAGCTGGCGCAGAGGGGCCTCAACGTCGTGCCCATCAGCAGAAACCCCACAAGAAACCCCCGAAAAAAAAAACTGCGAGCCGGCGCGGAGGAGATCGGTCAGTCAGTTGCTAGTGTTTATGGGTACCGAAATAAGAAAGGGATCGATAAATACCTTGCAGCCCCACGCTGCGCCTACTGTTACGAGTATGTAGTTAGCTCAAAAATATTTTTGAAGACGTGCGCGACGACGCGTGCTGTTTACTAAAACTGTTTAGTCATTGAAAGTTTATTTTATTTCCAGAATCAAAATACAAGGTGCAAACGAAGATCATAGCTGTTGACTTCAGTGAGGGCACGCAGGTGTACGCTCGCATCGAGAAGGAATTGAGTTCCATTCCCGTCGGTATACTAGGTAAGAATGGGGCATTATTGGATACACTTATTGGGACACTGTAGAATATAGAATAGAATTCAAGTGAGAAATTATTTAGTGAGATAGCTAAGTCATAATTAATTCCAGTGAACAACGTAGGCGTGCTGGACGATCATCCGATGCGGTTCTGCGACGCGCCCCTGGAGCGGCTGTGGGAGATGGTGAACGTGAACGTGGTGACGGCGGTCAGCATGTGCCGGCTGCTGCTGCCGGGGATGCTGCGCCGCAACAGGGGCGTCGTCGTCAACGTGTCGTCGGCGGCGGGCTGGCAGGCGATGCCGCTGATGGGCGTCTACTCCAGCACAAAGGTAGATTTAACGTCATTCTCAGTCGTGTAATTTTTGCAAAAAAAAACTCTTTTAAAGAGAGAAAATACTATACGGGTAGTCGCAAATTAAAAAGACAAATTGAATAAAATATCTGTAAACGGGTACTTAATGCTATTTAAATTATTTCTACAAAATACTGGTTCTCGTGCTTATCACCTTCGTGTTAAAGTAAACCGCCAGTCCTTGTCAAGGCCGACTTCACAATGCGGTGTTTTTGGCTGCACAACGACCTTACGTTATGTCACTTTACTTGTGAATTGTGATGGTATCTTCGTACGACATCCGGGGATTGCAGCGTTATCTATACCATACTAGCTGTTGCCCGCGACTTCGTCCGCGTGGACTTTAGTTTATAGTTGTTCCCGTACATCAATTGAGTCGTTATCAATCAAATTAGTATGCCTTGTCCTTTCCCGAGACTCGAAGTATCTCCATACCAAATTCCATCAAAATAGATTTAATAGTTTACTCACAAATCATAAAAGTATATTGTGCAGTAACCGTACATTTTTCCGGGACAAAATGTATCCTAAGTTCTTTTTCGGGACTCAAAGTATCTTTATACCAAATTTCAGCAAAATGGGTCCAGCCGTTTACGCGTGATGTCGTGACCACGCGAAATATAAAGTTCCGCGCAGCTTCGCCCGCGTAAATTAGATATTTCACAGACAAATTAATCTACAAAAAATCGCCTATGATCCTTCGCGTAGTCTACTTCTTATCTGTGCCAAATAACAGAAAAATTGCTCCAGTAGTTCGTGAGATAAGCCCTTTCAAATAATTTCCCCCGTTTTTTCCACATTTTCCTCTACTTCTTCGCTCCTATTAATCTCAGCGTGATAAAATATAGCCTCGATAAATAGGCTATCTAACACTGAAATAATTTTTCAAATCGGACCAGTAGTTCTTGAGATTAGCGCGTTCAAATACGCCCTTTCAAATAATTTCCCCTATTTTTTCGACATTTTCCTCTATTTTTTTGCTCCCATAAGTCTCAGCGTAATATTTTATATATATTACGCTGAGGCTATATTTTATCACGCTAAAACTAATAGGAGCGAAGCAATAGAGAAAAATGGGGGAAATTATTTGAAAGGGCTTATCTCACGAACTACTGGAGCAATTTTTCTATTATTTGGCACACATAAGAAGTAGACCACGTGAAGGATCAATTGCTATTTTTTGTGGACTAATTTGTCTGTGAAATATCTAATTTACGCTGGCGAAGCCGCACGGAACGTCTAATATTAGTATAATAGCGAACAGTAGGGCATGCGCGCAATATAAGTTATTGTGTACGTTTCTGTTGCAGGCCTTCGTCAACACCTTCACTGTAGCGCTGCAGGAGGAGTGCTCGCAGTCAAATGTCGACATCAGCTTTCTCTATCCCTCTTTTATCGCGTCCAATATGACCTCCTTCTCCCAGAGCATCAGCAGGGGTGATCTGTTCACTCCAGACGCAGCGTCGTTTGCTGAGCAAGCTGTCAATGCTATCGGGTCCTTCCCCATGACTGCTGGCTATTGGTTACATATTTTGCAGGTAAAGATGGTTCAGAGCATGTATCTTGTAGTGTATTCAATAAGAGCTAATTTACGCTGTAAATTTACCTATACAGCCCCCCGTCCTTCTACGAGTAGTAATCTTGACTCCATCATTTCGGCATCGAAGAAAATGATGACAAACCTTTCAAATTATGTAAATACGGTCAATCCAGACCGGAACTCGACGCGTAGATGCATTTCTAAATTTGTATGGATGTGACAGATTTGCAAGACGTCGCACGCAATTGAAATCTGTCAATTCAGTACTTTAGAAATGCATCAACGCGTCGCGTTGCGTCAAAATTTTTATTTATCGCGCGGGAACCGTACCTTTTTCCGGTATAAAAAGTATCCTATGTCCTTTCCCGGGACTCAAATACTACTTATAATATATTTTGCATTTTTTGATTCTTATCAAGAAGAATTTGATTCATATCACGCAATGCTGTTTGCCTTAGCTAATAATTTAAGAAACTAAAAAAACACGTTTTTAGCACGCACAAAAAATTACAAAATTTAATACCCATATCATGGGGGTGCATTTCAAATAGCCAATCCGCAATCTGGATGTCCGCCATGTTGGATTTAAGTCACATGACTATTTTTTTTTATATTCCTGACAGCAAACCCTTTCATTTGATACCCATATCATGGGGGTGCATTTCAAATAGCCTGTCCGCCATCTTGAGGAGGCCGGCATATTGGATTTGTAATGATGTTTCTTAGTTAGTTATGTATTGTCATCAGAACTCAGAGCGTGTGCAAAATTTTATCCTAATCGAAGACCGGGAAGTGGGTCAAATTAAGATTCCAAGATTTTCTTACATACATTGTTACAAGTGAAGCTAATAATTTAAGCGTGTTGAAAATAATAATACTCGTTATAATTTAATTAAAACAGCTTAAGAGAATAAAATTTTTAGACCATGGTAGTAGTCAATATTTCGCCTCCTTTTTGGAAATCGGTTAAAATGATAACCACTTCGCAGTTGGAGCTGTTTCTGCTGCTGCCGAGCTGGGTGCGGACGAAGCTGTCGGGGCGAGCGCTGCTCAAACTCAGGTCAGAGTATGAGGAAACATTGAACAATAAACAACAATGACATTGTTTTGTTTTATCATTCAACAATCATTACCGAGTTTACATTTTCTTTTTTCGACATAATAAGTATTTGAAATAATTAATTGTTATTCGACTAATAATAGGTAATACTAATTTTTTTTTACGAATACTTAATGCAATTTTTGCTAGGAAATTATTTTTTTCCCTAAGGTAATGTTTTTGGAATTGTACCTATGCCTTTTACTACGAAAAATTAAATGACTATCACAGCTGCTCTAAAACTCTGGGTCTAAAGAGATATAAACTTAAAAAAAATACGTTTATTGCAGACTATCACAGCACATAGGGCGGTTAGTATTAACAATAATCTTATTCCTATGTTAGTAATACTAAAAAAGGTGATTAAGTTTAATTTCTCTACTTGGCGTAATTGCGCCATAGCTCAGTCAACAAAGTAGTTGTAGAATGCGTGAGCGGGAACCGAAGCAATTTCTGCAGGAAGTTATTCAGGATAGTTAAGGACAAAACATACTAAAAGTCCTGACGTCTAGGAGGTGAGCCGGAGCGAGGGGGGGGGACAAAGGTCTCAATTTTTGGTTTTCGCCAATAACTAAAAAAACGATGCGTTGTAGCAAAAAGTATTTTATGACGAAATTAAAGCTTATTAAATTCTCTAAACTACACGCTCAGGAAAAGTGTAAAATAAAGTTTTATTTTAAATATGTAGGTATTCCTTTCTAATTCTGTTTGCAGCATGATTTCTTAGGTTTACGCGAGTATCACTCATTATGTCACAAGGTTCAAACACTTACGGATTTTGTCGCGGAGCAGTTCAATTCGCCGCGGAGCAGTTCGCAATTTATTGACGTTCTTCAACTAGTTACATTAACAATTACAATTTATTAATACATTAACAACTAGGACGCCTGTCACCTCAGTCCACCCGTGACCACGGCCGCTGTAAAGTAGCCGAAACGTCGGGATTAATAAAAGTGCTCCGCGACAAAATCCGTAAGTGTTTGAACCTTGTGATATAATCTGTTTGCAGCGACAAAATATTGTTCTTAGTAAAGCCTCAGAGGCTGGTAAGTGGTCTATTGTTCTTGGCGTCAAGATATTACCTTCATTTTTCCACCCTCACCCTTGGGGGTCAGCTCATTCCCGATGATTCATGATGTTTTTTATACAAATAACTAAGCTGGCAAACAAGAATATGGTCTACCTGGTCCTGAGCTAAAATGGTTACCATAATGCCTATGCTACGTCTGCAGCACCAGGGCTACAGGTGCGTTGCCGCATTAAGGGGTGTGATGAGGGGATGGGTGAGGGGATGAGGGATGTAGGATTCAGTGAGTGAGACCCTCTCACTGAACGAAGCATAGAAGCTATAAAGCTCTTATTCAAACTGAAATAGAAAGGAATAATTAAAAATAAAGTTTTTTTAATTTTCACTTTTCCTGAGCGTGTAGTTCGAAAACGGATGAGAATTTGGAAAAACTGTATCAAATTTATAGAGAATTTAATAAGCTTTAATTTCATCATAGAAGATTTTTTGCTACAAAGCATACTTTTTTAGTTATTGGCGAAAAAGTTTTTAGTACGTTTTGTCCCTAATCAACCTGAATAAGTTCCATTCGTTAACGGGACTACCACGGTACCGGCGCAATGGAAACATGGACATGGACATTGGACGTGCTCCCAGTGCTCCGCTATCGCGCCGTCAGCTTGCCCACATATCGCCTTCAGTATGCTGTTGTCAATCCCGCAAACCCTGTACATCAGTGACGCGGTACGCTTGCGTAAAACTGACGGAAAGTCGTCAGTTCTAGCGTCAGCGAACATGCCAGATGCGCTGCAGTATCGCGGGAGCGCCAGCAGCACCCCGAAAGCGTTATTGTATTGGACACGAAGAGCGTCAAACGCCCGCCTCGTATATGCCACCCACAGGACGCATGTAAACAGATTACAGTGGTTGTAAATAATGGCTTAGTTTTATTCCCGTCTTTTATTTACACTTAGATTTAAGATTTCATATTAGTAATTCCTATTGGAAAATGTATTATCTTGTGTTTTATTTTTGTAATATTGCTGTCCCTTTCGCACGGGATGTAGTGTATTTCACACAATTGTTATTGCTGTCTCTTTCTTGCATAGTTGCACTCGAACTATTGTTGTCTCTTTTTTACATAGCTTTATTTACACATTTTATTGTTAATTTATCTTATAAGAATGTTTGTTTACCATTGTATTAGCTTATAAGAATCCCATTTGATGTCATATTATGTTTAAAATTTTATATTTCAATAAACGGACTGCATTCGTTCGACAACAACCGATAGACCCCCACGGGCTCTAACGGTAAAAAGGTGAATGCCCAAAAGAAAAACCCATAGTCGATTGAAATAATTTATATGCAGCAAAGTAGACCATTAATAGTAGATTGTAAATATGTCGTAAAAAGAAAATGACAAAAAAATTTTATTGTGGGATATCCATAAGAGATAGACAATATATACCATCGCGAAGTTTTCTGTAGACCTTTTCAATGTGTACAATACTTAGTACATTATTTTGATAAATCTCGTAGGGTTCAGCCTGCGTTTGCAATGAAAGCGGAAAAAAATGTAATTATTTACGACATCACATTACAAACCCCAACAATAACAGTATTTCTCCACTATTTAATGAATGTTATTATACCTATAACCTTCCTCTTGTATCACTCTATCTATTAAAGAAAACCGCATCAAAATCCGTTGCGTAGTTTTAAAGAAGGGAACAAAGGGACATGAGGAAAAAAAAGCGACTTTGTTTTATAATATGTATAGATATAGATGTATAGATAGATATAATGTATACCTTACATACTTATTTGATATTTAAGATAATATAGTCTTCATGAACTAGCACTTAGCTGGGTTTTTGTTTGTTTTTCACGTTATTCCTCATATTGTATTCATGTTGCAGGCCCCTCAGTATGAAGTGGCCGATCTTAGTTCTCGCCCATGTCGGCAAGAGAAGCAAAAAGTCCATCTGTAAAGGCGAATTTGAATATAGAAATCTCCAATTATTTTTTAAATATGCACATTATAATATTTCATGGTTATTTAAATACTATAGAGGCACAAAGTTATTGCAAAATGCAAAGTAATTAGTCACTTTGCAATGAGTTTGTGCCTGTATAGTATATAAATAATATTAAAATGTGCATATTTAAAAAATAAAATTAAAATAATTTTATTACTTATTGCATTTTTAAATTGAATAATCAATTAAGTAGTGATAAATATTATGAATAATTCTAATAACTACGTTCATAATTTACGTGTACGTGCGACGAGCTACGCTTTGCTCTTTTAAGTTCACCATCATCAACCTGTTCAGTGCTGGAAAATCGGGGTTTATCTATTTCATGAAATGCTGTAAAGCAAATTCCAGTGTTCGATCGGTTGAATATTTTAAAAGTCTTCTGAAAAGTCTTTCTGACACTTACGGATCGGGGGCTGCAATTAAAATGTTTTATTTAACATCTACGAATAATAAAAACTATTTAACATTTATACCTTCAGAGCCTGCGACCAGTAGCCGGTGGTCGCGGGGATGGTCCCTATGGCGTTGACGGCCTGCATGGCGTAGGCGGCGGCGTCCGGCGTAAACAGGTCGCCCCGGTGGATGCTCTCCGAGAAGGCGGTCAGGTTGCTGGATATGAACATGGGGTACACGAAGTTGAACTGGACGTCGGTGTGGGCGTACTCCGCGCGAAGCAGCATCGTGAAGTTGTTGATGAACGCCTGAAACACCCGCTGCATTAACTGCCGATTCGCTATTCCACTACTGCGTCTGTGAGCACTACCCACCTTTGTGCTAGAGTAGACACCCATCAGCGGCGTCGCCTGCCAGCCCGCCGCCGACGACACGTTGACGACGACGCCCCTGTTGCGGCGCAACATCCCCGGCAGCAGCAGCCGGCACATGCTGACCGCCGACACCACGTTCACGTTCACCATCTCCCACAGCCGCTCCAGGGGCGCGTCGCAGAACCGTATCGGATGGTCGTCCAGCACGCCCACGTTGTTCACTGGAATCCGAGAAACTTAATATGTCACATGTATAATTCAAGCAGAATCAAATTTTTTTGAGGACGCACCTAGTATGCCAACCGGCAGATCTTGCAGCTCCGCTTCGATGTGGGCGTACACCTCGGTCCCGGTGCTGAAGTCGGCTACTATAGTTTTCGTTTTAACGTTATGCTTCGTCACTGGAAAATTTTAAACAATTTGCACAATATTATAATTGTCGTTCACCAAATCAGTACTGCTACTACAACTTTAAAAGGCTGTTTACACACACGCCGCGGCGGCGCCGCCGCTGCGGCGCGGCGCGGCGGTGCCGTTACATTACTCATCCTTGTGTTTCTATTTGCCCTTACACACGGAGCCGCCGTGGTGGCGAAAAACGCTGCCGCTGCGGCGCCGTATGTAAATACGCTAACTGATCCAGTTTTTGCTGATACTACAACGCCAGCAACTGACTGACCGATCTCCTCCGCGACTGCTTGCAGCTTGTGGGGGTTTCTGCTGATCAGCACGACGTTGAGGCCTCTCTGCGCCAGCTGCAGCGCGTACTGCTTGCCGATCCCGTCCGTTTTGCCCGTCACCACCGCAACTACAACACTAGCAACTGACTGACCGATCTCCTCCGCGACGGCTCGCAGCTTGTGGGGATTTCGGCTGATGAGCACGACGTTAAGGCCCCTCTGCGCCAGCTGCAGCGCGTACTGCTTGCCGACCCCGTCCGTGCTGCCCGTCACCACCGCAACTACAACACTAGCAACTGACTGACCGATCTCCTCCGCGACGGCTCGCAGCTTGTGGGGGTTTCTGCTGATGAGCACGACGTTGAGGCCCCTCTGCGCCAGCTGCAGCGCGTACTGCTTGCCGATCCCGTCCGTGCTGCCCGTCACCACTGCAAATAGTTCATATATCTATCTCTTTTTCACTTCAAACTTCCAGAAGTTTTAATGAATTTCATTCTCACACAAGACGCTATATCTCACCGGCCCAGTCACCGAATCGTTTCTTCAGTCGCGTATCCCACTTGAAGTAGCTCATACTCCAGAGCTGGAGGGCCTGCCGCACCATGAGCAGTATTCGCACGGAGTAGTACGCCACCGTCAGCACTCCGATTCCCCTCAATATCATTGTAACTATATAATACGTCTTACAATTATTTTAAAAATATTATTTAACTGCAACTCGGACATCGGTTTGCGCGACAATGGCCTTAACGCGTAAGGCTTTTTTACCCTGAACGTGATTATGTAACAGTAAACTCATTATATACGTACAAGCAAAGATATTTTAAAATTAATATCTCATCTTGTGCAGTTTTTATGGGACTTGTGACTTTTTAGGGTTCCGTAGTCAACAAGGAACCCTTATAGTTTCGGTCTGTCCTACCGTCTGTCTGTCCGTCCGTCTGTCTGTCTGTCCGTCTGTCTGTCCGCGGTTTTTCTCAGAGACTATAAGGCCTACAAAGCTGTAATTCGGCATAAATGTACATTTTAATGACGCCGACAAAATGGTATCTTTTGAAAAAAAAAGTTGTAGTACCTCCCATACAAGTATAGCGGGGGTCATTTATTTTTTCCGCGTCCACCTCACCGTGTAGGGTGTTGTTGGATAGGTTTTTTGAAAATATTATGAGTATTCACAAATCATTTTTCGATTTAGGGGTCCATTTGTGAAATATGAAGTTTTAAAGTGGAAAAATGGTTAGAGTCCAGTGTCTCCCCCTTCTACCAGCTAAACGGTTGCTTCTGTAAATGTGAAAAAATTCACGAGGGTAGGAAATATGCTGAATTTAAAAAGAAAACTATCATGGCTAACAAGACTTCATAAGTTATTGAGTAATAGTCGATCAACTAAAAAAACCTAACTGAGATGATGTTGTTAATAGTGTAAAACACGTTATAAATGTACATTCATTAACTATACAAACATTATCAAAAACTAGCGGTACTACGGAACCCCCTATTGCATCCCTTTTTAGTCCATTGAAATATTATAATTTTAGGACCGAATATTGCATTTATTAGAGGATGCAATTTTATTTTTGGAATAATATGTTGGGGGGTCAATATAAGCTTAACCTCAAGTTTGTGGGGTCACCATCCTTGTCTCCCGGCCGCCATCTTGAAAAAAGGGGCGACAACACTTGTATGATTCTCGCTGGAGAGGCAGCTGCATTTCCCTGAAGCTTGTGCTTCAATACCTAGTGAATTTTCAGCGGTAGAAAAGCATAAACACTCACCTGGAAAGGTTTGGACTGAAGGAAGATTCTCTTCATCTCGGGGCGTCGCTGGTCGCCGGCCGGCAAAGGAAAACCCTTCGAAGACACCTTGGTGGGTGTAAAACTATCGCACGACAAGTTCACAACGGTAGATTGAGCACAATCCAGTCAGCAAACCTCTAACGAGACTTTTAGTTTTTGAGTTCTAGATTTTTTATTTTTGATCATAGACGCGCACACGCGATGTCTTTCAGGCGGACATATTTCCTTGAGTGTTGCTCCCGCGCAGTGATTTGTGGGAGGCGATACGCGCGGTTGGCGGGATATTTGAAAGTGGAAGGAATATAAGGAATAGGCTCATGTCTATATATTTTCCCCCCTTTTGAAATTCACAAGGATTTCATGAGCAAAGTGATATTAATAGGCGATAGCTGTGCTCGAAATATAATAAACTTAAAAATAAATTAAGAAACTAAAGCTAATAAGGAAACACCATAGTACATTCTACGTGCTTGACAGTATTTTCCTAGCGAATACAGTATTAAGAAATTAATTAATAGGTAAAGGACAGACCTTTACAACTGGTCTGCGTATAATTTGTCCGTTAGCAGTTCGGAGAGTAACTACTCGAACTACTTAATCTGAACCAGTATGAACCTGTTCAACGCGAGCTAGTTTCCACAATAGAGGTGGAAGATTAGGTTCATTAACGACCACTAAATCATCTTTCTTTAAATTTTTAGGGATTTTTAGGGATTTTAATTTAAAGGGAAGAGAAGGGAATAGGGTAGGGGATTGGGCCTCCGGTAAACTCACTCACTCGGCGAAACACAGCGCAAGCGCTGTTTCACGCCGGTTTTCTGTGAGAACGTGGTATTTTTCCGGTCGAGCCGGCCCCTTCGTCCCGAAGCATGGCTCTCCCACAGTTAGGGGATTCTGAGAACCAGTTATTTTTCTGTTGGAGCGTGTGGAGAAAATTACGCTGCCAAACGCGCCAAAAACTGTGAGTGATCTTTTGAATCATCTGCCATCGAGAACGTGGACAACGGTTTTCATCCCGAAGTTCTTCCGGTAGTGAAACTAAAGGTCCCGGACACTTTTTGACCTCCCGTCAAAAAGTGTCCGGGAGTCAAAACGTCAGATTCCTGATGATCTGGTGATAATAGGCAAAGTGGCCGCGAATTTAATACTGCTTCTTAAGTGAGCACTTGGGCACCGACAACTCGCTTAAGATGATATTTTGTCGATTTGATACCGCTTTCGAAAATACCTTCGAAGTGAGGTGCACCTGGAGGATTAAATTTCCAATTTATTTGACGATTTTCCAAGCCGTCAGTTATTACTTGATTAATAAGTAGTTGAAATTGGCAAAAAACTTCAATAATTTACTTCTTTAGTATTAATAGATAAAGATGAACACTTAATTAAACTAAAGAGAACACTAATTTACTACTTTAGTGTTGATAGATGTAAGTAATACAAAAGAACAAAAATAAAATAAGGTACGGAATCCTACGTGCACGAAACCACCACGCTCTTGCCGGCTTACGCAACAATAAACGATGTAATGAATAATTATGCAACTGTTGTATTGTAAGACTTAAAAGGATAATTAAATAATTATTAATTGACCCTATCTATAATAATAGACGTTAAATACATTACATAGGTATCGTATGATAGGTCTCATAAAAGGTAAATTTTCATCATTAATCAGCACCAAATCCCATACATTTGTAGGGTTCCGTACCCAAAGGGTAAAAACGGGACCCTATTACTGAGACTTTGATGTCTGTCCATCTGTCTGTCCGTCCGTCTGTCTGTCCGTCTGTCTGTCCGTCTGTCTGTCCGTCTGTCTGTCCGTCTGTCTGTCCGTCTGTCTGTCCGTCTGTCTGTCCGTCTGTCTGTCCGTCTGTCTGTCCGTCTGTCTGTCCGTCTGTCTGTCCGTCTGTCTGTCCGTCTGTCTGTCCGTCTGTCTGTCCGTCTGTCTGTCCGTCTGTCTGTCCGTCTGTCTGTCCGTCTGTCTGTCCGTCTGTCTGTCCATCTGTCTGTCCGTCTGTCTGTCAGTCTGTCTGTCCGTCTGTCTGTCCGTCTGTCTGTCTCCAGGCTGTAACTCAAAAACCGCTATAGCTAGACTTCTTTACTCTAGACGGCCTTTTTGCTCATAATAAATAATGGCAACAGCTAGGCACTTGAAATTTTCATAAAGGCCTTAATTATATGTCTACTTTAATAATTAATAATAATCCATACTAATATTATAAATGCGAAAGTATCTCTGTCTGTCTGTCTGTCTGTCTGTCTGTCTGTCTGTCTTGCTTTCACGCCAAAACTACTGAACCGATTGCAATGAAATTTTGTACACAGTTATTCTAGAGTCTGAGAAAGGACATAGACTACATTTTGATGTGGGAAAATATCTTATTTCCATGAAAATATCGATGAAAATGAATTCACATTGCGCGTGGCCAGCGCTCATCCCGGGGGTCCTGGGTTCGAGTCCCGCAGGCGGAACAAAAAGTTTTTAATTTTCCTGGGTCTTAGATGTGTATTAAAATAAAATTTCAAAAATCTTAAACATATTTTATGTATAATATTATAAAAAATCCAGAAATATATCGATGCAATTTCTAATACGAACATTTTAGTTCTAATACGATTCAACAGATGGCGCTTTATTTTTTTTACTTTATTGTAACATAGAACTAATCATACTTATTAGTTAGTATGTTTTTGTTTATAGTTTTTAATACGTTAGAATATTATGTTTAATAATTTAATCACTTGGTATAATAATAATCAATCTATCTTATCTTATAGAACTCCTACTGCATTTCTAATCAATACTATCCATATATCCATATATAATATTATAAATGCGAAAGTATCTCTGTCTGTCTGTCTGTCTGTCCTGCTTTCACGCCAAAACTACTGAACCGATTGCAATGAAATTTTGTACACAGTTATTCTAGAGTCTGAGAAAGGACATAGGCTACATTTTGATGTGGGAAAATATCTTATTTCCATGAAAATATCGATGAAAATGAATTCGCATTGCGCGTGGCCAGCGCTCATCCCGGGGTCCTGGGTTCGAGTCCCGCAGGCGGAACAAAAAGTTTTCAATGTTCCTGGGTCTTGGATGTGTATTAAAATAAAATTTCAAAAATCTTAAACATATTTTATGTATAATATTATAAAAAATCCAGAAATATATCGATGCAATTTCTAATACGAACATTTTAGTTCTAATACGATTCAACAGATGGCGTTTTAATTTTTACTTTATTGTAACATAGAACTAATCATACTTATTATATAGTATGTTTTTGTTTATAGTTTTTAATACGTTAGAATATTATCTACACTAATATTATAAATGCGAAAGTATCTCTGTCTGTCTGTCTGTCTGTCTGTCTGTCTCGCTTTCACGCCAAAACTACTGAACCGATTGTAATGAAATGTTGTACACAGATAGTCTAAAGCCTGAGAAAGGACATAGGCTACTTTTAACTGGAAAAGGGGGTTGTAAGGGGGTGAAAATGCGTAAATTTGGTCAAATTAAGTTAGTTCCAAAAACTTAAAATAGATGGCACCAAGAGTCCCCTAGATCGCGCTATTGCTTGCTCATGCGTATTTCTATAAAAGGTGGTACCATGTCAAACTAGGCTTTTCGATTCTTTCGATTGTTTTACACGTCATTAACTAAGAACTCACCTACCAACTTAGATATCAAATTCAAAAACAACAGCACCAAAACTACTGAACCGATTGTAATGAAATGTTGTACACAGATAGTCTAAAGCCTGAGAAAGGACATAGGCTACTTCTTACTGGAAAAAGGGGTTGTAAGGGGGTGTTTATGCGTAAATTTGTTCAAATTAAGTTAGTTCCAAAAACTGGAATAGATGGCGCCAAGAGTCGCCTAGATCGCGCTATCGCTTGCTCATATGTATTCCTATAAGAGGTGGTACCATGTTTGGTACCATGTTGAGTTAATATTTTCGATTCTTTCGATTGTTATACATGTTATTAAATAACTCACGTACCAACATAGAAATCAGAAACAACTGTCTACCAATAATAAATACTAAGGCCCGATTCGACCAAAGTTACACGAGTATAATTATCATGAGAATAATTTTACTCCTTTAATTTACTCTAGGGTATAATCGTTTGCATTTTACCAAGTTACTCAAAGAGTATGAAATAAAATGTCAATTATAGTTCACAATGACACCGACCGTGACAGGTGAACCCTGTTATTCTCAGTTCTCAGCAACTATTCTCAGTTTAATATTTATTCCACCAAAATAGCCCGTTTAATTATTTACTCCCGTTACCTCATTCTTGGATTAGAAGTTGGAAAAACGCAAAACCAGCTTACTCTTAGATTAGGAGACAGTTATGCTCGAGTAAAATTTTACTCCAGTTTGGTCGAATCCGCCCTAAATAGTTTAATGGCCTATGGGTATTGGCTATTGGGCAAAGCTAAAGTTGTGTAATGCATTAAGCAGCTAAGTTGTGTAAAGCTAAATAAGCTTTAAAAGGTATAAAAAAGTTTAATTTAAAAAAAAACATATTATGTGCACACTACACGGCTGTTTTGGGTATTTTGATTGAAGGGGTACCAGGGTTTTAAAAAGCTTTTGACACCAATTTTATTGACACCGCGCGCTATAAACTGAAGTCCACGCGGACGAAGTCGCGGGCAACAGCTAGTTTTTAAATAAAATAAAAATTTGAATTCCCATACATAAACACAATATATATAATAAGGACTACTTAAGTTAATCAGATTTTAAATAAAAATTCTTGAAACAACACAAACTAACAGTCAAATAGACTAAAAAACTTGAAAAAAAGGTTTTATTTAAACACACTAAAAATAATAAAATACTCCTTAAAATGTTTAACTATTAAGTTATAAGTGTTATCGGTGGCTTGGCCATTTTGTTATTCGCCAGGGCTTTGAATTTAATATACAGTAATGATAAATGGCCAGGCCACCGATTTTGACTAATGTGTAGAGTTTATAGATTCTCCTCGTGCGGCTGACACATTATAATATTACTAGCTGTTGCCCGCGACTTCGTCCGCGTGGACTTCAGTTTATAGTACTTTATAGCGCGCGATGTCAACAAAATTGGTGTCAAAAGCTTTTATAAAAAAACCCTGGTACCCCTTAAATCAATACAGCTGTGCAGTGTGCACACAATAAGTATTTCATTTTTTTATATTAAACTTTATATTTTATGCCAAATTTTAAAGCTTATTTAGCCCTCCGATTACACAACTTTACCCATAAACTATTTATCATTGATAGATTTAAGGTTACGTCACTGCACAGATAAAGTACTGAGTTATTTAATACCGTAGAATAGATATAACAATCGAAAAAAATCGAAACTTAAATGTAAGATGATACCACGTCTTATAGGAAGACTTTTGAGCAAGCGTCAGCGCGATGTAGAAGACGCACGGCGCCATCTATTATGAATTGTTGGAACTAACTTAATTTGAACAAATTTACGCATTTTCACCCCCTTACAACCCTTTTTTCCAGTAAAAAAAGTAGCCTATGTCCTTTCTCAGGCTTTAGACTATCTGTATACAAAATTTCATTACCATCGGTTCGGTAGTTTTGGCGTTTGGCGTGAAAGCGAGACTGTCAGACAGACAGACAGACAGAGATACTTTTGGCGTTTGGCGTGAAAGCGAGACTGACAGACAGACAGACAGACAAAGATACTTTCGCATTTATAATATTAATATAGATTATGTGCACACTGCACAGCTGTTTTTGGGTATTTTGATTAATTAAGGGCCGCGCTACACCGGAATGGCAGCCGCGAGGCGAGCACTTTCAGTGCTGCCATTCCGGTGTAACGCGGCCCTAAGAGGGGTACCACTTACCAGGGTTTTAAAAAGTTTTTAAATTTGACACAAATTTTGTTGACACCGCGCGCTATAAACTAAAGTCCACGCGGACGAAGTCGCAGGCAACAGCTAGTTAGTTAATATTAACGTGTATAACAATCGAAAGAATCGTAAAACCTACCTCAACATGGTACCACCTCTTATAGAAATACGCATGAGCAAGCAATAGCGCGATCTAGGGGACTCTTGGCGCCATCTGTTTTGAGTTTTTTGGAACTAAGTTAATTTAACCAAATTTACGCATTTTCACCCCCTTACAACCCCTTTTTCCAGTTAAAAAGTAGCCTATGTCCTTTCTCAAGCTTTAGACTATCTGTGTACAAAATTTCATTACAATCGGTTCAGTAGTTTTGGCGCTGTTGTTTTTGAATTTGATGTCTAAGTTGGTAGGTGAGTTATTAGTTAATAACGTATATAACAATCGAAAGAATCGAAAAATCTAGCTCAATATGGTACCACCTCTTATAGAAATACGTATGAGCAAGCAATAGCGCGATCTAGGGGACTCTTGGCGCCATCTGTTTTAAGTTTTTGGAACTAAGTTAATTTGACCAAATTTACGCATTTTCACCCCCTTACAACCCCTTTTTCCAGTTAAAAAGTAGCCTATGTCCTTTCTCAGGCTTTAGACTATCTGTGTACAAAATTTCATTACTATCGGTTCAGTAGTTTTGGCGTGAAAGCGAGACAGACAGACAGACAGACAGAGATACTTTCGCATTTATAATATTAGTATAGATAATATTCTAACGTATTAAAAACTATAAACAAAAACATACTAACTAATAAGTATGATTAGTTCTATGTTACAATAAAGTAAAAAATAAAACGCCATCTGTTGAATCGTATTAGAACTAAAATGTTCATTCCATCGATATATTTCTGGATTTTTTATAATATTATACATAAAATATGTTTAAGATTTTTGAAATTTTATTTTAATACACATCCAAGACCCAGGAAAATTTAAAACTTTTTGTTCCGCCTGCGGGACTCGAACCCAGGACCCCCGGGATGAGCGCTGGCCACGCGCAATGCGAATTCATTTTCATCGAAATTTTCATGGAAATAAGATATTTTCCCACATCAAAATGTAGCCTATGTCCTTTCTCAGACTCTAGAATAACTGTATACAAAATTTCATTGCAATCGGTTCAGTAGTTTTGGCGTGAAAGCAAGACAGACAGACAGACAGACAGACAGACAGACAGACAGACAGAGATACTTTCGCATTTATAATATTAGTATTGCAATCGGTTCAGTAGTTTTGGCGTGAAAGCAAGACAGACAGACAGACAGACAGACAGACAGACAGACAGACAGAGATACTTTCGCATTTATAATATTAGTATGGATTATCAAATATTTTGCCGCGCTTTAGGGTAAAATTAAGGTTTTTAGATTTAGGGTTGAGTATATAAGGTTAGAAACTTGGCTCTACATGAGATCTCACTACTTTTTGACACGACGAACTATAATATTATGTTCTCATCTTGGCAACATTTTTACATGAAAATGTTTTTGGTGGGATTTCATTTCTTTTTGTAAGCTGGTTTACGTTGTTTTTTTCTTTTAGTTCATTTTTTAGGGTTCCGTACCCATAGGGTAGAAACGGGACCCTATTACTGAGACTTCGATTTCTGTCCGTCTGTCTGTCTCCAAGCTGTAACTTAAGAACGGTAATAGCTAGAGAGTTGAAATTTTCACAGATTATGTATATCGGTTGCCGCCGTAACAGAAAATACTAAAAACAAAATGTAATTATCCCATACAACAAACGTGATTTTTTTGGCCTTTTTTGCTCTATATCAATAATGGCAAACAGGTAGTTACTTAAATTTTTCTTAAAGTCCTTAGTTATATGTCTACTTTAATATTTAATAATAATATTAAAATAAAATAAAAATTAAGGGTTATTTAATAAGTAATCCCATACAAAAAACACAAATTTTTGCCTAATTTTGCTCTAGATATAGGCTAAGTTGGGTTTGATAATTTTTATGTTGTTTCAGTACTAATATTATGTTACAAACCAAATTTCAGCTTTCTAAGACTTCAGGAAGTACCCTAACAGTTTTGATGATCGGTGAGTCAGTGACCAAATTGTGGATTTTTGGACACCTATAAAATATAAAGTATAATAGCTACGATATTCAAAATTTGCGCATTTAATAAATATACCCATGTCATTATATCTTAAAAAATTCAACTATCTGGCATTATTCAAACCAAAGTTACGAGGGTTCAAAAATACGACGAAACGTTTCGAGAAAAGGTAGGTAGTGCCCTTGCGCGCTTCGCTTGGCTCATCTTGGCGGGGGCACTCCCGTGCCCCCAGATAACCTCAATGTATACTAATATTATAAATGCGAAAGTATCTATGTCTGTCTGTCTGTCTGTCTGTCTCGCTTTCACGCCAAAACTACCCAACCGATTGTAATGAAATTTTGTATACAGATAGTCTAAAGCCTGAGAAAGGACATAGGCTACTTTTTTACTGGAAAAAAGCGTTGTAAGGGGGTGAAAATACGAAAATTTGTTCAAATTAAGTTAGTTCCAAAAATTCATACTAGATGGCGCCGTGCGTCTCTTACATCGCGCTAACGCTTGCCCAACATCTTTCTATAAGAGGTGGTATCATCTTTATCCAAGTTGGGATTTTTTTTCGATTGTTATTTCTTTTTTACGTTATTTAATAAGTCAGTACTTTATATACTATGAAGGAATTGTTAGGGTTAAGTGAACCTTAAACCTATCAATGATAAATAGTTTATGGGTAAAGTTGTGTAATTGGGGGGCTAAATAAGCTTTAAAGTTTGGCATAATATAGAAAGTTTAATTTAAAAAAATGAAATATTATGTGCACACTGCACAGCTGTTTTGATTTAAGGGGTACCAGGGTTTTTTTATAAAAGCTTTTGACACAAATTTTGTTGACATCGCGCGCTATAAACTGAAGTCCACGCGGACGAAGTCGCGGGCAACAGCTAGTATATTAAATACATTTTACATGATAATAAAAGCTTGTCGCGAGACTTACCAATCTGACAGTGTTAAATTTAATTAAAATAAAAAAATATAAGTACTTAATATAAATTTACTCCTAGTTAAATTGGTACTAGTTTATTCACAAATCGAGCGACAAGCTTCTATTATCATGCAAATTGTATAATATTGAGGTTATATCTTAATAGTTAAACATTTTAAGGAGAAATTTATTTTATTCTTTTTAGTGTGTTTATAAATAAAAACTTTTTTTTTAAGTTTTTTGTTCATAATTTTTAGAGTTCAAAACTCAAAGAGTTAAAACAGCTAGCAACTATAATATTACCAAGACTTCGATGTCTGTCCGTCTGTCTGTCTCCAGGCTATCTTAAGAACTATAATAGCTAGAGAGTTGAAATTTTCACAGGATAGGTTTGCCAGGTTGTCAATAAAACATTTTTATTTTTCATCGTTTATTCGTTGTGTCCTCTTGTAATCTATCATAATGAAATATGTGAACACCGATACCACTTTGGTTTGGAGCCAAACGGGTAGTGTCTGTAATAATACCATCTGAAAAAAAAAGAAAGCTTTTAGTCGTTATAAATATTATGTACTATCAGAGAAGTTGATTCCTATGCAAATCGGGGTCCTAAGTAGTTTGGTTGCGTTACGTCAACCCCAGCCGACAGATCACAATTAACATTGAATTGAGATATTCGACCAAATAACGTTGGTCTGCCAATTGCATAGGAATGAACTTCCTCGATGGTACTCTCATACTCCGTACTCTCACTATACACGCACTAGTACTATAATAATAATAATAAATCATTTTATTCATCTCTACAAATTACAAGGATATATAAAGGTACTTAAAAACTAATTGTTTACACATATTTATTAAGTTGTAACTTGTGGGAGATCTGGAGTCTAAACTAGGCCAAGCCTGTAATATAGATCTCCAGGCCCCCCCAACCAAAATTATTAGTATTTGTGTACAATTTGTGAACATCACTTAGTTACACCCATTATATGTATATTACAATATAATATTATACATCCGTTAAATATGCGTCAAACATATTGATATTCTTACCTTCTTAATTTAAAGTAAATAGTAAAAAATAATCTTATTAATTTAGGTGTGTGTATGTTGTAAGTGTAATTGTGTATGTGGTGTTTGTGTGTTGTTTGTTGGTTGTGTTTGTATATATTATGATATACTATGCTATACTATGCTAGGTGGTGTTGGGCAGCCTATTCTAACTTTGGATGGCTCAATTTAAAATACATATGCGCCTCGTCACGTTGCACTGTGAAGTGAGTAGTGACTAGTGACTAGTGACCAGCGTTGCCAGACGTCCCGATTTTGGCGGGACGTCCCGTTTTTTTCATCAAAATTAAATGTCCCGCGCGGGACAGGCTCAGTCCCGCTTTTCGTGGAAAGCCCGAACGTACGTGCAGCGTGCTGAGAAAGAAAGGTGTACGTAATGAAGATATTAGAGTGCGGGAGGAAGAGGGGTAGATGTTCTTTGGCTATTTTAGCTATCTATTGTCACGTAAACGTTATTTTAACGCATATAAAATTTATACGCAGATAAAAATTCAAATAACTTTTGATTTTATACCTTTTTTTTACTTTGTCCCGCTTTTGACTGAAGAATCCCGCTTTTTCACTCAAAAAGTTCCAAAGTCCCGACTTGGCACAAAAAAAATCTGGCAACGCTGCTAGTGACCCTCAAGAAGACAAGAGCCACGAGCGTATAAATTGCTCAGCTCAGCTCACGTCTCGTCACCACGTGACTCCCGTCCCCCCGTCACGTGAACCGTGGTACTACTACCCAACTACTCACCTGGAGCCCATGGGTCCAGTACCCGGAGGTGTTGGTCAGTTTGCCGAGCGTGGCCACCGCGTGGCGGGCGTAGACACGCGCGCTCGGCACGAACAGGTTGCCGCGGTGCAGCGCGTCGGAGAACGCCGTCATGTTGCTCGACACGAAGAAAGGCGTTAAGGTCTGTATATGAACCCCGCTGCGGGCGTATTCGCCCTGAATACTGGCAGTCAGATGGCATATGTAAGCCTGGAAATGTATAAACATGTCAATTAGGGCCGCGCCCACGGAGCTAATACAAAGGCCGCGCCACACCGGAATGGCAGCGGCGCGGCGAGCACTTTCAGTGTCATATGATTTTAAACTTGATCTTCATTACTGTAATACATAGTATTTAGTAATACAGGATGTAACAAAAATAAGTGATAATACTTTAGGGTGTGTACGACCGCGGCCGCCCGTGGCCGCACGTGGTTGCCGGCGGCCGCGATTTCCCAGGCGATATGTATTACATATACAGTGTGTAACAAAAATAAGTGATAATACACGGGCGGCCGCTGACTTCTCACGTCACGGGCGCGGCCCTTAGTGTTTAAGAAGTATGCCATGCAACAGCAGCTTTGTTTGATCCTTCGGTCGTTGTGGACGGTCGATCCTTTTCATTTATTAACATTATTAAATTAGGCTCACTTGATACGGGTTTTTTACTGCTTTCCCTTGTAGTTTTAGCCAAGTTAACGCGCATCTAGGTCAGAGTATGTCCGACATTCTGTACCTTTGTGGCCGCATAAACCGCGGCGTGCGGCAGGCAGTCAACTGCACCAGCTGCAGACGCGACGTTGACAACGGCGCCGCAGCGGCGGTTTAGCATGGCCGGCAGCAGCAGCCTCGTCATCGCCGTCACCGCCATCGTGTTCACGCGCATCAGCTCTAGTTTCCTCTGCAGGGACTCCGAGCAGAATCTCGTGGGATGCTCGGTGGCCATGCCGACGTTGTTTACTAAAATTGATATTTTGACCCCTCGAGACTCCTCAAATCTATAATGGTAGTAACCAGTACCCAGTACCAGAGAATAAAGAATTTGTTTTATTTGCTAAGGTACTTTGGATATTATTTGTAATCCAAACATCATTAATTAAATTTAAAGATTGGTTCTAGCTTACCTAAAATTCCCACAGGAATATCCTGCAGCTCCTGCTCGATGTGGGTGTAAATTTCAGTTCCTTGTGTAAAATCAGCAACAATGATTCTTGTTTTAACGTTGTACGATGACTCTGAAAATAATATTGGGTATGAGAAATTAAGTTTTTTGTGCATTTTAGCACGACTATAGTCGTCGTCACTTATAGCCTTTTTATTCCTCTTAATTACTACGCCGCGCTGCAATATAAGTCAATGTCGTAACTATTATCGATAGATCCTGATCCTAAATGGTAGACAATGGCTATAATTTTATCACCCATGCACACTGTGCTAAGGTAAAAACTCACCTATCTTTGTGGCGACGTGCTCCAGTTTCTGTGGGTTTCTGCTGATGAGCACGATGTTGACGTCCCTCTGCGCCAGCTCCATGGCGTAGTGCTTGCCGATGCCATCCGTGCTGCCCGTCACCGCTGTATCTCACCTATCTCTGTGGCGACGTTCCCCAGTTTCTGTGGGTTTCTGCTGATGAGCACGATGTTGATGCCCCTCCGCGTCAGCCCCATGGCGTAGTGCTTGCCGATGCCGTCCGTGCTGCAGGTCATCACTATATCTCACCTATCTCTGTGGCGACGTTCCCCAGTTTCTGTGGGTTTCTGCTGATGAGCACGATGTTGATGCCCCTCCGCGTCAGCCCCATGGCGTAGT
This sequence comes from Aricia agestis, assembly GCF_905147365.1. Classification (NCBI taxonomy): domain Eukaryota; kingdom Metazoa; phylum Arthropoda; class Insecta; order Lepidoptera; family Lycaenidae; genus Aricia; species Aricia agestis. Next base: position 27,063,034 of record NC_056406.1, on the reverse strand, counting down.
GCTTGCCGATGCCGTCCGTGCTGCAGGTCATCACTATATCTCACCTATCTCTGTGGCGACGTTCCCCAGTTTCTGTGGGTTTCTGCTGATGAGCACGATGTTGACGCCCCCCGCGCCAGCTCCGTGGCGTAGTGCTTGCCAATGCCGTTTGTGCTGCCCGTCGCCGCTGTATCTTACGGCTTACCTATCTCTGTGGCGACGTTCCCTAGTTTCTGTGGGTTTCTGCTGATGAGCACGATGTTGACGCCCCCCGCGCCAGCTCCGTGGCGTAGTGCTTGCCGATGCCGTTCGTGCTGCCCGTCGCCGCTGTATCTTACGGCTTACCTATCTCTGTGGCGACGTTCCCCAGTTTCTGTGGGTTTCTGCTGATGAGCACGATGTTGACGCCCCCCGCGCCAGCTCCGTGGCGTAGTGCTTGCCGATGCCGTTCGTGCTGCCCGTCGCCGCTGTATCTTACGGCTTACCTATCTCTGTGGCGACGTTCCCCAGTTTCTGTGGGTTTCTGCTGATGAGCACGATGTTGACGCCCCTCCGCGCCAGCTCCATGGCGTAGTGCTTGCCGATGCCGTCCGTGCTGCCTGTCACCACTGGAACATTTGTACATGAAAATCAGTCTTTGTGTGTGCTGGAAACTGTGCTATAATTCTGCACGTGGCATACTTTATAAAGAGATCGTGGGTCTTCAAGCAATTTTTATCTCATTTAGCAGTTATGCTTGGTGGCTGAAGGACATCAGAGGTCGGGCAGAGGATTTGTCACGGCGTCAGCACTTCCACCACCGGTTTTAATTACAAAGTGTTAGTATCAGTGAAGTAGCAAAATGCTATACTAATTACTACCCGATTCTTGCAGTCACCATACTTATACAAACTTGTAACTACTAGGTACGAGAGGAACTGCATATTGCACGCGCAGAGTATTTAAACAGCTTGTAATAATTATACCTTGTAGATCTTTAAGTGCTATAGTAACAACAATAAAATACAATGTATTGCTATTTGTTACAGTGAAAATATGTGGAAAATTACTAAGTGCAATAGGTCATCGCAATTTTATGTGGTGTCGTATGGGTCAAGCCGATGATGCATTAACTTTGATTTCTGAGATTTTATGCTAATTTTACAACTTAAGGGTCTTCTACATCTATTAATAACAGAAAAAATATAACAATAGAAAAAAAAATATACTACATTTAACCCGTTTTATATTTATAGCGTTTTCGGCATCTAAAATTGTCCCGGGACAGCTGGCAGGCAGGGCAGGCCGAATGGATACGAAAATAGCCGAACAAAACCGATGATCCACGAAGCACTTAGACTTAGTACATAATATTAGTATGTATTTACGTAGCATATAATGTAGCAATTTAAAATTCGACTATTTTCGTATCCATTCGGCCCGCCCTTAGCCCGGGGCAGTTCTAGATGCCTAAAACGCTATTAGTAAAATTCTTTTTGAGAGGAAAACGTCAAGGTACTTTAGTATAATCGTCCGTAATCGGTACGCCGATTTTGAAGATGTAATGATTAATTCATGATTTATTGTATTCAGAGTATGAGCCGGCGGTCACGCTCGACGCGGCCTACGCTTAATCAATTTTTCTTGTTAAGTAATTATTATCATACATTATCTTCTGAGAATAATATGAAATCTTTAATATTTGTTATACATATTTTGTTAATGTATATATTACGTTAATATTATATATTATGCTATGTGAGTTGCAGTCGTTACAACTAGGAGGAAGGGCTCCGTACTCGAGTGGTTTCAGCTTGCCCCTACACCGGAGACGACCTTCGGTTTCGATTCTTGTGGAAACGTTGGAAGGGGGAATTTCTTGGTTCGGTCGCCGAGCTCAAAAGTGCAGTAGCTTAAAAATATGTAAGTGTAGTAAAGCCTTTGATATATTTATTTATTTATTTAAACACTTCATGCAAATATTTACATAGGCGGGCTTAATGCCTAGTGGCATTCTCTACCAGCCAACCTTAGGGTGATGATGAGAATGTAGAATAGGCGCATTCTAAAGCAATTTTAGTTAAAATATGATGTAATAAATAGTTTTAAATAAATATTAATGTTATATCAACTTTTATTTATACATTTTATCATTTAATAAACCTACATAAACCGTACTTACCTATTACATACTAATACACACTATAATATTATGATAATACCATACATATAATTTGAAATTAAAATATACCTACATAAAATATATAAGTACCTACATAATTAAATGCTGAAATACCAAAAGAATATATAGAAAAAAGTTAAATGTGAATTCCTGTGGAAACTAAATCTAATCACTCATTATAATTTAACTGATTTTTAAATAATATAATTGACGAACTCTGTGTTTAAAGATATTTTTGTTAGGGGACATCCTAATTTCTTGAGGGAGGGCGTTCCAAAGGAGGATGGACTGTACATGAAAGGAGGAGTGGACAATGCTGGAATTATGAGGAGGACAGTGGAGGCGCAAGTTTTTGGATGATCGAAGTTCCGTGCTATGGGTATTACTGAAGAATTCAAGGTGGGAAGATTAATATGGAGGAGCGTTAGGAGAGTAAAGGAGAGAGTACAACATACAGAGTGCACGCAGTGAACGACGTTGACGAATAGACTGCCAGTTCAACTTAGATCGGTAGTCAGAAACGTGATCAAATTTCCGAAGATTAAATATGAACCTAATGCAACAAACGATCGAGTATATCGATATATTCTTGGCACTGCCTATATCTAAACCTGCGTAAAAGCTATTATTATTGCAGGTGTCATCAGGAACTGCCAGGAAGCAAGAAAAAAGCAAGCAACCTTCGTTTTTAACCCGACTTCAGCCAGAACTCGGTAAAGTTTTTAGAGTATAAGCACAGAATAGATAATAAGTTCAAGTGTATATAAATATTGTTTTCTCTAACTTCTGTCTACGGATTGTCGCATTAGGCCTATAATCCAACTAAAATATAATGAGAACCGTTTCACTAAATCAATAAATTCGTTATTGTAGACAGAGCGATTCAAGACTAGACTTAGACTTAGAAACTAAATACTTGAAGTTGTTGAATTCATTGTTTTAGTAAACAGTGAATTATTTTATCCAATAACGAGATAAAATAATCCACTATTGGGACCATGCTACATTATATTATTATAATATAAAGCTACGTCCTCTACCAATGCAACAATTTCATTGGTAGAGCTTAATTAAAAAAAATATACATATAACAGCTACTACAAAATATGAGGACACTGTCAGTCAAGGCGAATATGTTGGCTCGTAGGTTTGCTAAATGCACGGCAGAGGTGAAGGTTACTTTGTTTCGTGCTTACTGTCAGGCATTCTATACGTGCAGTCTATGGGTCAAACATACGCTAACGGCTTATAGTGCCCTGCGGGTCCAATATAATAATGGGTTTCGGGCACTGATGGGGCTGCCGCGCCTTTATTAACCTTTATTAACACTTTTAAACCAAAAAACCTATATTAACACTTTTATTAAGTAAATGAAATATGCAGACCGACTCCTTTGTTATGTCCGAGCTCGGTCCTAACTTGACATGCTTTTTACGCATATACACCGATATAAGGCTATCTCTTATAGTCTATCTTAATTATTCTATCCGTAGTGGTCATTGACCCCCTGTAAAAAACCTTCATCGTCATATTTCATCGTTTTTTATTCAAATCGATAATGAAGTGACAGAATATTATGTTTCTAGTCTGGGTGATATCGTATTTTGCATACTCAATGTGAACTGAGAATGAAATTAACCATTTCAAACTCATAAATAGTTGGAGAATATCATTCTAAGAGTTACCAAGAGGTTTTGCGTTTTATAAGAGTTCAAATCTTTCATAAGTTAACAGAATACATTGCGAGCAATTTTCGCATAGCTCCTAGACTAGAAAGGTCAATGATCGCTGATGCCACCTTAAATAATTTTGACTATTGGTATTCGCTTATAATTTAAAGTTTAGTTTTTCTTTCAACGAAAATCGTAAACCAACATAGCTTGTACCTGCCCAGGATCCATATTTTTCCACGAACGTTTTTCTCGACACCAACTCCTGGATGGTCCTGCAGAGGAAGACCGCGGGGTTCCACAGCAGCCACACCACATATTTAACCACCACCAGCGCGCCGATCACCGTCAATATCACTAGCATCGTACCCGCTAGAAACGCGTGCGCGTGCGCAGCTGCCTTGTATGCGTTTAGTTATTTGTTGAAGGACCAACTATTATTATATTTCTGTTTCCTATTCTAATTAAAATTTACAACTAAACATCAGCTTTGTTCACATAATTGTACATAGACACATAACAGGTCTACAGGACAAAGCTGGGTCGCATCCGAAAAAGGTTGAAAAACACTGGTCTATTGTCACAGAGGAGGAGATAAACGTACAAAGTACACACCCTAAAATTTAAAGTATTATCTCTTTGTTTTGTTACATCCTGTAGGCTGTAATCTGTATAATATTGTTCGACTCGAAGAAGAAATAAAAACTATACTGTACTCGGCGAAACATGTCGGTAGTTAAGTGGCAGATGTTGTATATCGTGGCTTTGTATAGAAAATGACAAGTTTTTGACAGGGAGTCAATGACCGCTACCGCCATGTTTCACCGAGTACAGTATATAGCGAAATGTTAAAAGGTGCGAAATAGTGAGGTGCCGCGGATAAGAGCTTCCATATACTTTACTCCTCCCGCATTATGGCCATTAAGTATTCCAATCCAGTGATCCAATCCAGCGCTGGTCCCCAACTAGAAAATTACTCCCAACACACGTATGTTATAAAAATACTGCACTTATAAAATACTTATAAGGGAGATCGCAGACGGCACACTTTTTGTGTGATCGAGTCTGCGGCGCACATACAGTTTGCTTGGCCGCGCCATGCAGACTGAAAGTTAATATTTGTCTACGTTTATCGAGGCTCACAAGACCAAATTTATTAAGACGATCGTTGTAGGTCGGCAATTTACCCCCAAGCCACATCTACTACTCAAAGACCTAACAAACCAACGCTGAATAGCTTTAATTCGGTGATTGTGTACCCCGTACATTGGAGACCAAACGGAGGAGCAATACTCAAGGACACTTCTTACCAAAGCTACGTACAATGTAATCCAGGTCTGGGGTTTTTTAAAAGGACTAGAGATCGCCCAATGGTCGAAATTCGACCTTAGTTTCAACGACATTAGGACTACTACCTTTAATTTGTAAAAAAATATTGACTTTATCCTACGAATAATAAAAACTAAGGAAAAGTAACTCCGTCAAAAAACATGCTCCACAATACTTGTCAAAAAAGTGTACCTTGGGTACACATTTCAATACATTTGCAATATTTAGGTGACCTTGAGCGGTGCTAGGCTGACGTTACATGACAGATCAAAAGGAACCAAATTTAAAACGGTAATAGTATGGGAGTTACGATTCCTTAGTTTTTATTATTCGTAGACTTTATCATATTTTTTTTCAACTCTCGTCTCTGGGACTCAGCTGATCTCAGGCTGGCGGTGTAAGCATTGTCTAATAGTATCTAATAAAAAAACTATAATCCATTTTTAATTTGTCAACTTGTTGTCAACAGACTTCAACCATAAATTAAAGAGTATAATTCGTATATATATATATATATACGAATTATACTCTTTAATTTATGGTTGAAGTCTGTTGACAACAAGTTGACAAATATATATATATATATATATATATATATATATATGTGTTTCGTATTGAAACTGGATTTAGTTAATTTGATCCTATTTTGAGGATACTGAATAAAATGCAATTTAGATAAACTTTTGTATATTCGTTTTGTAACAAAGGAACAGCATTACAGTGCAAAAAAGAATGGACGATACTAGAATATATCGACTACCGCCTACCAATTAACAAAAATAAAAATAATAAAAGGCCTATAGAAATTACATAGCAACAACATGATTTGATGAAACAAAAAAACCTAAATTAACATTAAAAGATTTAGGCGCTGCAACATCCTGGCCCCCGTTGAAAGCTCCTTCTTTCAACCGTTGGTGTCTTCATCTTGCTCTTTCCTTCAACCGTTGGTGTCTTCATCTTGCAATGGACAAAGGCGAACTAGAGGCCTTCTTACAATACCCCGTGTAGTGGCGATATCTGCAACTCGCGATATTCCGTCGACACCCGGGAATAAGCGTGTGACTCTGCCAAGCCTCCAAACTAAGGGAGGTACGAAATCTTCATGTATCAATACAAGATCACCAACTTTCAAGCTTTTTGAACAGTTTTGATGATCGGTGAGTCAGTGGATTTTCGCACAAGCTTCTATTATCATGCAAATTGTATAATATTGAGGTTATATCTTAATAGTTAAACATTTTAAGGAGAAATTTATTTTATTCTTTTTAGTGTGTTTAAATAAAAACTTTTATTTTTAAGTTTTTTGTTCATAATTTTTAGAGTTCAAAACTCAAAGAGTTAAAACAGCTAGCAACTATAATATTACCAAGACTTCGATGTCTGTCCGTCTGTCTGTCTCCAGGCTATCTTAAGAACTATAATAGCTAGAGAGTTGAAATTTTCACAGGATAGGTTTGCCAGGTTGTCAATAAAACATTTTTATTTTTCATCGTTTATTCGTTGTGTCCTCTTGTAATCTATCATAATGAAATATGTGAACACCGATACCACTTTGGTTTGGAGCCAAACGGGTAGTGTCTGTAATAATACCATCTGAAAAAAAAGAAAGCTTTTAGTCGTTATAAATATTATGTACTATCAGAGAAGTTGATTCCTATGCAAATCGGGGACCTAAGTAGTTTGGTTGCATTACGTCAAACCCAGCCGACAGATCACAATTAACATTGAATTGACATATTCGACCAAATAACGTTGGTCTGTCAGTTGCATAGGCATCAACTTCCTTGATGGTACTCTCATACTCCGTACTCTCACTATACACGCACTAGTACTATACTATGCTAGGTGGTGTTGGGCAGCCTATTCTAACTTTGGATGGCTCATTTTAAAATACATATGCGCCTCGTCACGTTGCAATGTGAAGTGAGTAGTGACTAGTGACCAGCGTTGCCAGACGTCCCGATTTTGGCGGGACGTCCCGTTTTTTTCATCAAAATTAAATGTCCCGCGCGGGACAGGCTCAGTCCCGCTTCTCGTGGAAAGCCTGAACGTACGTGCAGCCTGCTGAGAAAGAAAGGTGTACGTAATGAAGATATTAGAGTGCGGGAGGAAGAGGGGTGGATTTTCTTTGGCTATTTTAGCTATCTATTGTCACGTAAACGTTATTTTAACGCATATAAAATTTATACGCAGATAAAATTCAAATAACTTTTGATTTTATACCTTTTTTTTACCTTGTCCCGCTTTTGACTGAAGAATCCCGCTTTTTCACTCAAAAAGTTCCAAAGTCCCGACTTGGCACAAAAAAAATCTGGCAACGCTGCTAGTGACCCTCAAGAAGACAAGAGTCACGAGCGTATAAATTGCTCAGCTCAGCTCACGTCTCGTCACCACGTGACTCCCGTCCCCCCGTCACGTGAACCGTGGAACTACTAATAACCCAACGCCTCACCTGGAGCCCATGGGTCCAGTACCCGGAGGTGTTGGTCAGTTTGCCGAGCGTGGCCACCGCGTGGCGGGCGTAGACACGCGCGCTCGGCACGAACAGGTTACCGCGGTGCAGCGCGTCGGAGAACGCCGTCATGTTGCTCGACACGAAGAAAGGCGTTAAGGTCTGTATATGAACCCCGCTGCGGGCGTATTCGCCCTGAATACTGGCAGTCAGATGGCATATGTAAGCCTGGAAATGTATAAACATGTCAATTAGGGCCGCGCCCACGGAGCTAATACAAAGGTCGCGCCACACCGGAATTGCAGCGGCGCGGCGAGCACTTTCAGTGTCATATGATTTTAAACTTTATTTACTTTCATTACTGTAATACATAGTATTTAGTAATACAGGATGTAACAAAAATAAGTGATAATACTTTAGGGTGTGTACGACCGCGGCCGCCCGTGGCCGCACGTGGTCGCCGGCGGCCGCGATTTCCCAGGCGGTATGTATTACATATACAGTGTGTAACAAAAATAAGTGATAATACTTTAGGGTGTACATGTTCCTTGTAGAGAGTTTACTGTGAAAGTAGCAGCGCTGAAAGACCAAATTTTACACTGACTGTATAATTTTTTGTTACACACTGTATAATATGTAATACATATCGCCTAGGAAATCGCGGCCGCCGGCGACCACGTGCGGCCACGGGCGGCCGCTGACTTCTCACGTCACGGGCGCGGCCCTTAGTGTTTAAGAAGTATGCCATGCAACAGCAGCTTTGTTTGATCCTTCGGTCGTTGTGGACGGTCGATCCTTTTCATTTATTAACATTATTAAATTAGGCTCACTTGATACGGGTTTTTTACTGCTTTCCCTTGTAGTTTTAGCCAAGTTAACGCGCATCTAGGTCAGAGTATGTCCGACATTCTGTACCTTTGTGGCCGCATAAACCGCGGCGTGCGGCAGGCAGTCAACTGCACCAGCTGCAGACGCGACGTTGACAACGGCGCCGCAGCGGCGGTTTAGCATGGCCGGCAGCAGCAGCCTCGTCATCGCCGTCACCGCCATCGTGTTCACGCGCATCAGCTCTAGTTTCCTCTGCAGGGACTCCGAGCAGAATCTCGTGGGATGCTCGGTGGCCATGCCGACGTTGTTTACTGAAATAGCGTGGATATTTTTAGCTACTGGTATTGATATTTTGACCCCTCGAGACTCCTCAAATCTATAATGGTAGTAACCAGTACCCAGTACCAGAGAATAAAGAATTTGTTTTATTTGCTAAGGTACTTTGGATATAATTTGTAATCCAAACATCATTAATTAAATTTAAAGATTGGTTCTAGCTTACCTAAAATTCCCACAGGAATATCCTGCAGCTCCTGCTCGATGTGGGTGTAAATTTCAGTTCCTTGTGTAAAATCAGCAACAATGATTCTTGTTTTAACGTTGTACGATGACTCTGAAAATAATATTTGGTATGAGAAATTAAGTTTTTTGTGCATTTTAGCACGACTATAGTTGTCGACACTTATAGCCTTTTTATTCCTCTTAATTACTACACCACGCTGCAATATCAGTCAATGTCGTAACTATTATAGATAGATCCTGATCCTAAATGGTAGACAATGGCTATAATTTTATCACCCGTGCACACTGTGCTAAGGTCAAAACTCGCCTATCTCTGTGGCGACGTTCCCCAGTTTCTATGGGTTTCTGCTGATGAGCACGATGTTGACGCCCCTCCGCGCCGGCTCCATGGCGTAGTGCTTGCCGATGCCGTCCGTGCTGCCCGTCACCGCTGTATCTCACCTATCTCTGTGGCGACGTTCCCCAGTGTCTGTGGGTTTCTGCTGATGAGCACGATGTTGACGCCCCCCACGCCAGCTCTGTGGCGTAGTGCTTGGCGATGCCGTCCGTGCTGCCCGTCGCCGCTGTATCTTACCTATCTCTGTGGCGACGTTCCCCAGTTTCTGTGGGTTTCTGCTGATGAGCACGATGTTGACGCCCCCCACGCCAGCTCCGTGGCGTAGTGCTTGCCGATGTCGTCCGTGCTGCCCGTCGCCGCTGTATCTTACCTATCTCTGTGGCGACGTTCCCCAGTTTCTGTGGGTTTCTGCTGATGAGCACGATGTTGACACCCCTCCGCGCCAGCTCCATGGCGTAGTGCTTGCCGATGCCGTCTGTGCTGCCCGTCACCACTGGAACATTTGTACATGAAAATCAGTCTTTGTGTGTGCTGGAAACTGTGCTATAATTCTGCACGTGGCATACTTTATAAAGAGATCGTGGGTGTTCAAGCAATTTTTAGCAGTTATGCTTGGTGGCTGAAGGACCAGATCAGAGGTCGGGCAGAGGATTTGTCACGGCGTCAGTACTTCCACCATCGGTTTTAATTACAAAGTGTTAGTATCAGTGAAGTAGCAAAATGCTATACTAATTACTACCCGATTCTTGCAGTCACCATACTTATACAAACTTGTAACTACTAGGTACGAGAGGAACTGCATATTGCACGCGCAGAGTATTTAAACAGCTTGTAATAATTATACCTTGTAGATCTTTAAGTGCTATAGTAACAACAATAAAATACAATGTATTGCTATTTGTTACAGTGAAAATATGTGGAAAATTACTAAGTGCAATAGGTCATCGCAATTTTATGTGGTGTCGTATGGGTCAAGCCGATGATGCATTAACTTTGATTTCTGAGATTTTATGCTAATTTTACAACTTAAGGGTCTTCTACATCTATTAATAACAGAAAAAAAAAACAATAGAAAAAAAAATACTCCATTTAACCCGTTTTATATTTATAGCGTTTTCGGCATCTAAAATTGTCTCGGGACACCTGGCAGGCAGGGCAGGCTGAATGGATACGAAAATAGCCGAACAAAACCGATGATCCACGAAGCACTTAGACTTAGTACATAATATTAGTATGTATTTACGTAGCATATAATGTAGCAATTTAAAATTCGACTATTTTCGTATCCATTCGGCCCGCCCTTAGCCCGGGGCAGTTCTAGATGCCTAAAACGCTATTAGTAAAATTCTTTTTGAGAGGAAAACGTCAAGGTACTTTAGTATAATCGTCCGTAATCGGTACGCCGATTTTGAAGATGTAATGATTAATTCATGATTTATTGTATTCAGAGTATGAGCCGGCGGTCACGCTCGACGCGGCCTACGCTTAATCAATTTTTCTTGTTAATTATTATCATACATTATCTTCTGAGAATAATATGAAATCTTTAATATTTGTTATACATATTTTGTTAATGTATATATTACGTTAATATTATATATTATGCTATGTGAGTTGCAGTCGTTACAACTAGGAGGAAGGGCTCCGTACTCGAGTGGTTTCAGCTTGCCCCTACACCGGAGACGACCTTCGGTTTCGATTCTTGTGGAAACGTTGGAAGGGGGAATTTCTTGGTTCGGTCGCCGAGCTCAAAAGTGCAGTAGCTTAAAAATATGTAAGTGTAGTAAAGCCTTTGATATATTTATTTATTTATTTAAACACTTCATGCAAATATTTACATAGGCGGGCTTAATGCCTAGTGGCATTCTCTACCAGCCAACCTTAGGGTGATGATGAGAATGTAGAATAGGCGCATTCTAAAGCAATTTTAGTTAAAATATGATGTAATAAATAGTTTTAAATAAATATTAATGTTATATCAACTTTTATTTATACATTTTATCATTTAATAAACCTACATAAAATATATAAGTACCTACATAATTAAATGCTGAAATACCAAAAGAATATATAGAAAAAAGTTAAATGTGAATTCCTGTGGAAACTAAATCTAATCACTCATTATAATTTAACTGATTTTTAAATAATATAATTGACGAACTCTGTGTTTAAAGATATTTTTGTTAGGGGACATCCTAATTTCTTGAGGGAGGGCGTTCCAAAGGAGGATGGACTGTACATGAAAGGAGGAGTGGACAATGCTGGAATTATGAGGAGGACAGTGGAGGCGCAAGTTTTTGGATGATCGAAGTTCCGTGCTATGGGTATTACTGAAGAATTCAAGGTGGGAAGATTAATATGGAGGAGCGTTAGGAGAGTAAAGGAGAGAGTACAACATACAGAGTGCACGCAGTGAACGACGTTGACGAATAGACTGCCAGTTCAACTTAGATCGGTAGTCAGAAACGTGATCAAATTTCCGAAGATTAAATATGAACCTAATGCAACAAACGATCGAGTATATCGATATATTCTTGGCACTGCCTATATCTAAACCTGCGTAAAAGCTATTATTATTGCAGGTGTCATCAGGAACTGCCAGGAAGCAAGAAAAAAGCAAGCAACCTTCGTTTTTAACCCGACTTCAGCCAGAACTCGGTAAAGTTTTTAGAGTATAAGCACAGAATAGATAATAAGTTCAAGTGTATATAAATATTGTTTTCTCTAACTTCTGTCTACGGATTGTCGCATTAGGCCTATAATCCAATTAAAATATAATGAGAACCGTTTCACTAAATCAATAAATTCGTTATTGTAGACAGAGCGATTCAAGACTAGACTTAGACTTAGAAACTAAATACTTGAAGTTGTTGAATTCATTGTTTTAGTAAACAGTGAATTATTTTATCCAATAACGAGATAAAATAATCCACTATTGGGACCATGCTACATTATATTATTATAATATAAAGCTACGTCCTCTACCAATGCAACAATTTCATTGGTAGAGCTTAATTAAAAAAAATATACATATAACAGCTACTACAAAATATGAGGACACTGTCAGTCAAGGCGAATATGTTGGCTCGTAGGTTTGCTAAATGCACGGCAGAGGTGAAGGTTACTTTGTTTCGTGCTTACTGTCAGGCATTCTATACGTGCAGTCTATGGGTCAAACATACGCTAACGGCTTATAGTGCCCTGCGGGTCCAATATAATAATGGGTTTCGGGCACTGATGGGGCTGCCGCGCCTTTATTAACCTTTATTAACACTTTTAAACCAAAAAACCTATATTAACACTTTTATTAAGTAAATGAAATATGCAGACCGACTCCTTTGTTATGTCCGAGCTCGGTCCTAACTTGACATGCTTTTTACGCATATACACCGATATAAGGCTATCTCTTATAGTCTATCTTAATTATTCTATCCGTAGTGGTCATTGACCCCCTGTAAAAAACCTTCATCGTCATATTTCATCGTTTTTTATTCAAATCGATAATGAAGTGACAGAATATTATGTTTCTAGTCTGGGTGATATCGTATTTTGCATACTCAATGTGAACTGAGAATGAAATTAACCATTTCAAACTCATAAATAGTTGGAGAATATCATTCTAAGAGTTACCAAGAGGTTTTGCGTTTTATAAGAGTTCAAGTCTTTCATAAGTTAACAGAATACATTGCGAGCAATTTTCACATAGCTCCTAGACTAGAAAGGTCAATGATCGCTGATGCCACCTTAAATAATTTTGACTATTGGTATTCGCTTATAATTTAAAGTTTAGTTTTTCTTTCAACGAAAATCGTAAACCAACATAGCTTAAGCCACTTCAGTTACCTGCCCAGGATCCATATTTTTCCACGAACGTTTTTCTCGACACCAACTCCTGGATGGTCCTGCAGAGGAAGACCGCGGGGTTCCACAGCAGCCACACCACATATTTAACCACCACCAGCGCGCCGATCACCGTCAATATCACTAGCATCGTACCCGCTAGAAACGCGTGCGCGTGCGCAGCTGCCTTGTATGCGTTTAGTTATTTGTTGAAGGACCAACTATTATTATACTTCGTTGCTGCATCCTATGAGATTTAATAAACCTGTAGTCCGCATTTTGTGGTACTGCATCATCACACGCCATTTAGATATTTATTTAATTTTAAACTGTAAAAAAGACAATCAATTGGTTTTATAGTAATTCCGCCTTGCTTTCCTACTTAGATGGCGGTGTCAGTTCGTCCGTCATTCGTTTTTACGTGTGTTGCATCATTCACATGCGCTCAATTGAAATTAGTTAAAATCAAGTTATAGTGAAGTGTTTGGTGAAGTTTTTTTTTGCAAAATTATGGGTAAAAGAACCAGGGACAAGACAGAAGAAGAACTCGAACGTAAAATTAAACGTTTGAAAGAAGAATTGGAGTCCCGGAAAAGACCTACCCCGCCGGCTTTTCTCAGAGCGAAAGTGGGTGTTTTGTTTATGTTATATTCCTCTCTTTGCGAATTTCCCTTTTATCGTACTGTGTACGAGTTTAATTATTTCCTCAGGGGTGACACGTGATGTCATCTGGAAATAATATTAACTACTTTCTTAAGGGATAACATGTGATGTTATCTAGAAAGTAATTATCAAAAGCTAATTAGCTTGTTTGTATGAATAGGTCGTTCAGCGGAGTATTACGACGACGCCTCGTCATACGATTATCGCGACGAAGTGGAGCTCGACGACTATCCGGTCGCCAGGGCGTCTGATGAAGAGGACCGTGACCGTGACGTATCAGGACCTGTGCCTTCCGATGTCGATCCGCCCGCACCCCCCTGGATGAGAATACGGTCGATAATTTCCAAGGTATTTCACCACCGAATCGTGTCCAGTCCGTGGTCATACCTGTTGAAACCACCATGCAACCTGAGGAGGACACGATTTCAGCTGAAATTATGGAAGTGCTCGGCGAATCAAAGAAACCTAAAGAAATCTTCGGTAAGAAAATCCCGCAGGGAGTCTCTGAACGTTTGGGGAATATTCTGTTGGACGGGTTAGCAAAGGAACAGAAGGAATTAAGAAACCGGTTCCACTGCAGTCATCTACAAGTCGAAAACCTCCAGGGCAAGCGGGAAACTTGCGAGCTCCGGCCCGTCAGATGAACGGGCCCAGTACAGCGCGCGCGCAGCCTGCGACCTCGCGGTTCTACCCTCCATCGCTGCCAGCTGCCTCCAGGAGGCCGCCGCCAACGTCGCGACGCGCACCGCCGCCGCCCCCGCCGCGGAACCAGTCCCAGGACCGTCAACGCGGCCACCAACGTTAAACCAGGTACCTCATGCTGGCCGCCTTCAATATTTCTCATTTATTTGGTCACAAATTACAACAGATCCTCAAATTTTAGAAATAGTTTCCGGATATAAGTTAAAGTTTGAACAAACACCCGTTCAGGTTGTCGAACCCAGTAATCCACCGTGTTCGAAAACTCAAATGTTAGAATCGATTGAAAGTCTTAAATGGATAGGTTCAATTGTTTTATGTGCGGAATGTGAAGATCAATTCATATAGCCAATTTTCTTAATACCTAAAAGTAACAGTTCAAATAGATTTATTCTTAACCTAAAGTCACTTAACAAGTTTATACAACAACAACATTTTAAAATGGAGGATATCCGAACTGCAACTAAATTAATAGACTATAATTCATACATGACGACAATTGACCTTAAAGACGCTTATTTTTTTTATTCCCGTTCATCCATCTCATAGAAAATACTTACGGTTCCGCTATGATAACCAATTATATGAGTTTACATGCCTTCCATTCGGATTGTGTTCGGCTCCTTTTGTTTTCACGAAGTTAATGAAACCCGTGCTGACCTACTTACGCAGTTTACAACATAAAATAGTATGTTTTTTAGATGACATTTGGTGCACGGCCGACGACTATTATTCGTGTGTCGATACAACAACGGCAGTTACTCAGCTGTTGGAACAGCTAGGATTTATAATTAATGACGAAAAAAGTTGCTTTTTACCTACTAGAAAATGCAAATTTTTAGGTATAGAACTTAATGGGGATTGTCCATTTTTTTTAAATTTTGTTCATTACAAAAACATTTCGAGGAATAAGGTCAGTGATCGTTTTTCTGTATATAAACGAAAAAAATACCTATTAGTTACTTATATTTTTGAACAAATATGTTTAACCTTTGTTTGACCTTCAATGGCGTTAAATTAGCAATAAATTCGACCAACATTACGTTTCGAACTTTTGGTAAGCTTCTCGTATCAGGTTTCACATAATGAGAACTTGCATTTGACGAACCAGCCATTATAAATAAGATTGAAAGGAAAAAACATACTGCAGAGGTCAAGAGGCCGCCGAAGATGACGTCAGAGCGAAACTTTAAAAATTTATTGAGAAAAAACTAGCCAATGAATTTCAAAATTATTTAATTTATATTCTTAAAATACCCTATTTTAACGAAAAAAAATATAAAAAGTACATGTGATTTTTTTTGGACAATGCCCATTCAAGAAATATGTCATTGGAATTGCCAAAAGAAAAACGTAAAAAAATCTACGATTTGGTCTGTAATGTATCGCGTAAAAAGACAATAAAAATCCGCGAGTTTGCAAAATTTTTAGGTACTTTAACTGCAGCTTGTCCAGCCGTAGCTTACGGCTGGGTGTACACAAAGCGTTTTGAGAGGGAAAAATACTTAGCATTATTAAATAACTCGGATTATGACTCTCTAATGGAAATACGATCAAGGCTGTTACGTGACGATTTCTCATGGTGGGAAAAAGTTATAAATTATGTCGATAATCCTATTCGTTTAGGTAATTTCAAATATGAAATATTTTCAGACGCTTCTCCTTCGGGATGGGGAGCGTTTTGTAATGGGGAGACAGTGAACGGGTTTTGGTCAAAGGAAGAAGTAGAAAATCACATTAATTATTTAGAATTGCTAGCTGCCTTTATGGGCTTAAAATGTTTTTGTGATGGATCGAGAAAAATGGAAATTCTCTTAAGAATTGATAACACCACTGCCATATCATATATCAATCGAAGTGGTGGAGTTCAATTCCCTCATTTGAATGATATAACTCGTCAGATATGGCAGTGGTGCGAAGAAAGGGATATTTTAATTTTCGCCTCGTACATCCGATCACGTGATAATGTCGAAGCAGATAAAGCCTCCAGAATTTCAAATATTGACACAGAGTGGGAGTTACATGAATCTTGTTTTGATGATATAGTAAATAAGTTTGGTCATCCTGAGGTCGATCTTTTCGCATCCAGAATTAATAGGAAATGCATTAAATTTGTATCATGGAAACGGGATCCGGAGGCTTACGAGATTGACGCGTTTACTTTAAATTGGAAAGAGCTTTTCTTTTACGCCTTTCCCCCCTTCTCGTTAATATTAATGTGCATTCGTAAAATTATTAACGATGAAGCTTCCGGCATATTAGTCGTACCTTACTGGCCAAGTCAACCGTGGTTCCCACTTTTTAAATCCTTAACGATATCTGATACTTTATATTTTCATCCCAATAGAAATATGTTGCTTTCGCCTTCCAGAACGCCTCATCCTTTATGGCCCAGC
Organism: Aricia agestis; assembly: GCF_905147365.1. NCBI lineage: Eukaryota > Metazoa > Arthropoda > Insecta > Lepidoptera > Lycaenidae > Aricia > Aricia agestis. The sequence goes on along the minus strand of NC_056406.1, from coordinate 27,046,155 downwards.
CTTACCCTGGCGTGTGCGAAGTTATCCGGAAGGCGTACGAGAAACAATCAATAGATAAGGATACAATAGACATTATGATTCATTCACTATCCAAGAATACTTTACAACAGTATAATTCGGCTTATAAATTATGGTTCGGCTTTTGTATAGACAATAAATTAGATTTTTTTAGAGCACCTGTTCCAATGCTACTTAAGTTTTTATCATATCAATTTAAAAATGGTTCTAGTTTCGCTTCATTAAATTCTATCCGATCAGCATTATCATTGATCTTAGGAAAAGAAACTTGTACAAATAATTATGTCACAAGGTTTCTTAAAGGTGTTTTTAGAATCCGACCTAATTTCCCTAAATATCAAAATTCTTGGGACCCTAACACGGTGTTCGCTTATCTATCTAATCAATACCCTAATGAATCGTTAAACCTGGAATTGATTACTAAGAAACTGGTGACTCTGCTCGCATTGTCTACAGGACAACGCGTTCAGACGTTGTCGTTAATTAAGGTGTGTAATATTAATGTCAACTCTACTGACATAGATATTAATATAGATGAAATTATTAAAACTTCTGCTCGGAATAGATCAAATCCTAGATTAAAAATTCTATTTTTTCATGAAAAACCCTGTATTTGTCCAGCTAAAGCTCCATCTGTGTACCTGGATAAGACAAAAGAGCTGCGAAATGGCCCAGCTACTGATAAGCTCATTTTAACAACTAGAAAGCCTTTTCATAATGCCAGTTCCCAATCTATAAGTCGCTGGATAAAGAGTCTCCTCAAGGACAGTGGCATAGAGATTGGAGTTTATTCAGCGCACAGCACGCGACACGCCTCCATCGACGTCATCAAGCGATGCGCTGGCTGGACCGGCTCATCCCTTTGTTTTGCTAAGTTTTATAACTTACCTTTACCAGATTTAGCACAAGAAAGAGCTTTCGCTGAAGCTATTTTTAATGTAAATTCTGATTCATAGCATATCCAAACTAATTAAGTAGTAAGTATTATTATTTAGAAGTACAATACTTTATAAAATAAAATATTGTTATGATGTCTATAATGTTATTTCATTTTAAATTCCGTAATTAATTAATTTAATTTAATTAATCTGGTATTTTATCATTCCACAATTACGCGCTGAACATCTACAGGTTTATTAAATCTCATAGGATGCAGCAACGAAGTATAATTTATGGTTGATTGAACTTACCTTAAGTGAACTTCAACCAAAATTATGCGAGTTGCTGCATCCGTAGAGATTTAAGATCCCACCCCACCCACTTCTCTTAGTTTGTTGCCCCTATTCTTTACTTGCGGAAGGATAAAATGTTATGATTTATCCTCTCTAAAAAGAATGACGGACGAACTGACACCGCCATCTAGGAAAGCAAGGCGGAATTACTATAAAACCAATTGATTGTCTTTTTTACAGTTTTAAATTAAATAAATATCTAAATGGCGTGTGATGATGCAGTACCACAAAATGCGGACTACAGGTTTATTAAATCTCTACGGATGCAGCAACTCGCATAATTTTGGTTGAAGTTCACTTAAGGTAAGTTCAATCAACCATAAATTATATTTCTGTTTCCTATTCTAATTAAAATTTACAACTAAACATCAGCTTTGTTCACATAATTGTACATAGACACATAACAGGTCTACAGGACAAAGTTGGGTCGCATCCGAAAAAGGTTGAAAAACACTGGTCTATTGTCACAGAGGAGGAGATAAACATACAAAGTACACACCCTAAAATTTTAAGTATTATCACTTTGTTTTGTTACATCCTGTAGGCTGTAATCTGTATTTAATATTGTTCGACTCGAAGAAGAAATAAAAACTAGTACTCGGCGAAACATGTCGGTAGCGGTCATTGACTCCCAGTCAAAAACTTGTCATTTTCTATATAAACCGCGATTCACAATTAAGTGGCAGATGTTGTCAATCGTGGCTTTGTATAGAAAATGACAAGTTTTTGACAGGGAGTCAGTGACCGTTACCGCCATGTTTCGCCGAGTACGGTATATAGCGCAACGTTAAAAGGTGTGAAATAGTGAGGTGCCATATAAGTATAATTGCTTGGATATACTTTACTCCTCCCGCATTATGGCCATTAGGTATTCCAATCCAGCGCTGGTCCCCAACTAGACAATTACTCCCAACACACGTACTGTTATGGGGTACTTTCTAGACCCCTTTTTAAAAAAAGATTTAATTTACAAACTAAAAATAGAGAAATAGAAAAACTAGGATGGATGGAGACTGACTGGGAACTTGGGAGGATGTTTATATAAAGGATTGCTGATGAGGATGGAAAGAATATGGATAGGGCTTAGGTAAGGGAAAAGGCTAACAAGGATAGGATATAACACCTCCCCCGGCCAGGACTAAACTTCGGGGAGAACCGAAGTTTGGTTAGGTGAGACAGGGTCTGCGACAGGAGATTGGGAATGGATTCTACACCTGGGAGAAGCTGGATTGAGGCTTGTATCTGGAATCTGGATTCACTGAGGAACGAGGATTGGGTAAGTTAAGGGTTAAGGAAGGCGGAGTTTGAGTTTGACGGTTGTGCCCCTTAATTAAAAGATAAATTTTAAAGATAACATTGCAATGATTAGAATTAAAGTGATTATAGAGTAATGAGCCTTGTATCTAATTATTGAGTGTTTATTAATTATTTTGTCTGTTTCTTGCGCTATTAATTTTAATTTTGTTTTTGCCTCTAGGGTAAATACGTCTAAATCTATATTTTCGAAATGGCTAAGGGCATCTAATTTATCACGTAAAGTCTCTTTCGGCGACGTGATGCGCGCTTCGTTCGGGAGCCTCCCCCGGAACCTACGGTAAACTACACCGGCGGGCCAGAACTCCTCCACCTCGAAGATGGATAAAACTTGAGTCGGCACTCTTACCACAAAATTTGGATTGCATTGTCATATTTCTAAAAGAATCAAAGGCACACAAAGCGGCTTGAAAGTGTCCCGAGTGTAAGAATCCACGTACGCCTTCCCAATCAACTTACATAGACCAACAAACAGAACGAGTAAACGCTAATAGCTTAGAGGAATTGAAGGAATATTTTAATAGTAAATTAGAAGCTTCGCTCTCTCAATTACTTAAAGATATACGAAGGGATTTCACAGCGGAAAGTGCCGACACTCGAGGTAAAATTGAGGAGTTGACGAAGAGTGTCCAATTCATGTCTGCTAAATACGATCAACTTACTGAAGAACTAGGCTCAAAAACTAAAAGGATTGAAATATTGGAGGCGGAGAACAAGACTTTGAAACAAAATCTAACAGATGTTAATACTAGACAACCAGATTGAGCAGCAATCTCGTGAATCGAATTTGGAGATACAGTGTGTTCCAGAGCACAAGGGTGAAAACCTGAAACTTTTAATACAGCAACTTACCTCGACGGTTGGCTACTCTCTCCCTGAAAAGCAGCTCCTAAACTATCACCGACTCGCCAAAGTCAACCAGGAATCTACCCGCCCACGTTCCATAATAGTCAAGCTACCCAGCCCACTCATCCGCGACAATATTATCGCAGCCGCCAAAATATTCAACAAAAACCACGTTACAGATAAACTGAACTCATCCCATCTTGGAATAGGAAGCAAGGACCCTATTTACGTCTGCGAACACTTATCCCCATCAAACAAGCAACTGCACGCTAAAGCTCGTCAGTTTGCAAAGGAGAAGGGCTTTAAATTTGTGTGGGTGCGCAACGGTCGTATTTTTATTAAAAAAGATACCAACAGTAAAACCATATTGATAAAAGATACAAATTTTCTTGGGTCCTTGTAATATTTTCAAAGGTATACTATTTACTCTAATTTCTATACTTACTTAGTTGTTTATTTCACTTAAATTTATAAAATCTAACATATTATGAGTGCATTTTTTAAACCTGGTAATAGGCATAGTGAGTTGAGCATTATCTATCAAAATGTAAGAGGTCTGAGAACCAAAACTGAAACCATACGGTACAACACACTAACACACAATTTTGATATAATTCTTTAAACTGAAACATGGCTTAATGATTCCATTTTCGATCATGATGTCATTGACGGCAGATACTCGATATTTAGGCGCGATCGTAGTTCATCATCTTCTACTAAAGCTGACGGAGGCGGTGTGCTGATAGCTGTCTCTAACAAACTTAATCCCGTTCGCAAACTGAAATGGAAATCTATAAATGAAGACATCTGGATTGTTCTAAAACCCAAACTAGATAACTCGACTGTTTCGCTGTGCATTTGCGTCTTATATTTTCCTCCACCCGTAACACAAAACCGCCTTGACGGTCTTATCAATCATGTCACAAATATCATCCAACACAAAATACCCAAAAACTCTTTAATACTCTTTGCCGGCGATTTCAATCTACCTAACTTAATATGGCAACAGAGCTCAAATTCTCTGGTCCCAGCAAGCAGTTCCAATAACCTAGTAAATATGTTCTCGGATGCGTTGTCTCTAAATAACTTGTATAATGTCAACTTTTTTTTTTTTTTTATATGAAATAAGGGGGCAAACGAGCAAACGGGTCACCTGATGGAAAGCAACTTCCGTCGCCCATGGACACTCGCAGCATCAGAAGAGCTGCAGGTGCGTTGCCAGCCTTTTAAGAGGGAATAGGGTAATAGGGGAAGGTAGGGATGGAAAGGGAACGGAATAAGGGAGAATAGGGAAGGGAATAGGGTAGGGGATTGGGCCTCCGGTAAACTCACTCACTCGGCGAAACACAGCGCAAGCGCTGTTTCACGCCGGTTTTCTGTGAGGACGTGGTATTTCTCCGGTCGAGCCGGCCCATTCGTGCCGAAGCATGGCTCTCCCACGTCAAAATAAAATAAAAATAAATCACTCAATTTATAACGATAAAGGTCGCATACTGGATTTAATATGAACAAACTCTACTAAAAGTTTTGACGTATCTAAGTCCAGTAGTCCGCTGGTTATTGAAGATGTTTATCACCCTGCCTTAAATATAACTTTAAAACTAAGGGACTAAAAAAATAAGGGACGAATTGGAAGCGACTGACTGGGATACACATTTCAACACGCATCAAACTGTCGATGAAACCATCGATGCGTTTTATAGCGTACTCGATCAAATAATAATACATAACACCCCAAAAACTCATAATGACAGTTGCCAATATCCCTTCTGGTTTAGTAGGAATTTAATAAACACGCTAAAAGAGAAGAGAAAGATGCATAAGAAGTTTAAAAAGTTCTCTAACCCCAGGGATTTTATTGTCTATGATATGTTACGCCAGAGATCCAGGTTAATGTTGCAGGAATGCCTCAACAAATTTAAAAATAATTCAAAATCTTTAATTAAAGAGAATCCGTCATATTTTTGGTCATTTATTAAATCAATTAGATCCAATAGCAACGAAATACCAGATGAAATGTATTTCAACGATAAATCTGCTCAGGGTTCTCAGGACATCAGCAACCTTTTTTCGGACTATTTTCAGTCAGTGTATTCTAAAAAACAAACGCTTAAAACTACTTTGCCTGAAAAAACAACTGACTATCCACAATCATTAGCATCATGCTACATCCCAAAATCGGAAATTCTTCATTTTGCAGGAAACAGTCCGGTGGAAATGGATTTGTTGAAAATACGATAAAGTGGTTCGGCAAGCTGCTCTGAGCATTGTTTCAGGAATATCGGAGGTATGCCATCCGGACCGGGTAATGGATAAATGTAAACAAAGGTCCCGGTCCGGATGGCATACCTCCGATATTCCTGAAACAATGCTCAGAGCAGCTTGCCGAACCACTTTATCGTATTTTCAACAAATCCATTTCCACCGGACTGTTTCCTGCAAAATGAAGAATTTCCGATTTTGGGATGTAGCATGATGCTAATGATTGTGGATAGTCAGTTGTTTTTTCAGGCAAAGTAGTTTTAAGCGTTTGTTTTTCCGTAAGGTCCGGTCCGGTCCGGATGGCATACCTCCGATATTCCTGAAACAATGCTCAGAGCAGCTTGCCGAACCACTTTATCGTATTTTCAACAAATCCATTTCCACCGGACTGTTTCCTGCAAAATGGAAGCTCGCACACGTTACACCAATTCATAAAAATGGAGATCTAAGTGATGTAACTAATTATAGACCGGTTTCTATATTATCAGCCATGGGAAAAGTCTTTGAGAAAATTGGTCCAGGCCCAGATTTATTTTCAATTTAAGTCCTTATTTGATACAAACCAGCATGGCTTTTTGCCTGGAAGGTCAACTACCTCAAACCTTCTCGATTACGTTACAACGATTTATGAATCTATGGAAGACAAAGCAGAAGTACATGCCATCTACACCGATTTCTCAAAGGCTTTTGACTTGGTCGATCATGGAATCCTCTTACAAAAGCTAGCTCATGCCGGGATTTGTGGTAGCTTACTCAGATGGTGCGAGTCTTACCTCATGAACAGGTCGCAGCTAGTAAAAATCAAGGGCTATAATTCTGATATTAAAGTAGTGCCTTGCGGCGTTCCCCAGGGCTCACACCTAGGGCCTCTCTTCTTTCTGTTCTACGTAAACGACTTGTGTTCTGTTATTGCATCCGGATACCAAATGTTCGCAGACGATCTCAAAGTATACAGAAAAATCAACGACCACCGAGATATCAGCCTTCTCCAACATGATGTAAATGCAATAAAACATTGGTGTTCTGCTAACGGAATGTTGTTAAACTCATCAAAGTGCTTTCACATTAAATTTACACGTAAACGAGATCCTATAGCTGCCACTTATTATATATCGAACGATCCGATTGCAGAGATCTCGACCATTCGGGATCTGGGTGTAATGCTGGACAGCAAGTTAGATTTTCGGGATCACATTGATGCTATAATTAAAAAAGGAACACGTTTGGCTGGATTCGTAATCCGTCAAACCAAATTCTTTAGTGATTGTGAGATTCCGATTATTCTTTACAACTGCTACGTTAGGGCGATTCTCGAGTATTGCTGTCAAATTTGGTGCCCATCTTATGCAGTACACATTGCTCGAATCGAAAAACTTCAGTAACAGTTTTTGTACCACATTTCTTATGCACATAATTTTTGTCAAAAATTACCTTCTTACGAGTCCCGGCTACAATATTTCAAACTTACAACATTAGAAAATAGACGACTAATTGCTGATATAGTCTACTTATCCAAAATAGTCAATGGTAAGCTAGATACCCCTTCCCTTACGAACAAATTGCAATTTGCTGTCCCACGACCAGGTAGTCGTCTGCACAATATGAAAACTTTTAGTTTGTCCTTATCTCGGTCCAACTACTGTCAACACTCACCACTGTACATACATACACTGTACTGTATAGATATATTTAGCGCATCATTTCGTTGTTAAAAGTTACATCTATTGCAGAATGGGTAATGTTATTATAATTATGTATATATTTTTTGTTTAAAGCAATGATAGCGATGTACTATCGACAGAGTTCTTGATCGACTAGGCACTTGGTGCAGGTCGACAGGAACTCTGTCGGTATTGTGGCCAATTTTATTTTAATATTATTTTAAATTAGCATGCTGTGTTCACATCAAGAAGGTCTTACACAATTGTTATATTTTATAGTATAAGCAAATATTTTGTTAAATTTTAAGTGTTAGGCTAGTTTTGTGAACCTTTAATAAAAAATAAAAAAAATATTTTACAGCATCATCTTCGTCCAAAGTTTCGAAGATAGTCTTGGAGATCATTCCAATACCACCAAGCCATGCCCCTCGCCTGGCTCTATTACTGGTCAAGTGAGTTATGGATGTAAAGTCGGAAACTAATTTATTATTTATTTATCTATTTGTTTTGGAAAACCAACAGCTTATGTTTATAATAAAATAGAACCAATACTATATAAAAAGAAAGCCAATAACAGGTTTTCACTATTAGATAAATATAACATAGTTAGCAACCTCACAATATACACACAACATTATCTACTGATGCAATATTATATCCTTATTATGTATATATTTTATTCCTTATTTAATTATTTATACATGAAAAGTTAAATATAAATTTTTTGATATAGAAATCCTATCAGTCACATACTAAAAAACCTCTTATTATAATCCGATCGAAATTTAGTGCTTTTGGTGGTATAGGGATCTAAATTAAGTTCTTTGCAAAGAGAATTAAAAGATCTGCTTGCTCGCACCAGGAACGAGTTACCTCTATAGTTAGTGCTGTAGGTTTCACAAGTAAGTGGAGGATTGTATCTTCTTGATCTGGAAGGTACAGTAAAATTTATTTTTTGGAGAAGGTCTGGACAGTCAACCTCATTATTAATAATTTTCAGAATAAAAGTGCAGTCTGAGATTTGTCTTCGTTTAGATAATGGCAAAATGTGAAATTGTCTGCAAAGGGCAAGGTGGTTTTCTGAGTTGTAAACAATTTTGAGGCGGTAACATAAGAATCGCAAGAATCGTTTCTGATTTTTTTCAATTCTATCAATGTACTTATTATAGCAAGGATTCCACACTAATTGTGAACAATAATCTAGATGACTTCTAACGAAGGTACAGTAAAGTATTTTTAACGTTTTTGCTAGTTTGAAGGAAGTACTTACCCTCATGATGAAGCCTAGGGCTTTTGAGGCCTTCGAGATGATTTTATCTATATGTTCATCAAACATTAGTTTTTCATCGTGATAGACACAAAGGTCACACACAACATGACATCTTGGTATTACTTGACCTTTCAGAAGATATGTAGCAAGGACTGGGTTCTTTTTCCTGGAAAATGTAGTAATGGAACATTTAGAGGGATTCAGGTCTAAATTATTGGAAACACAGTAGGAATCTAGTCATCTCAGGTCAGCTTTTAGCTTCTCAGTGTCGGCGAGCGATGAGATTGGCAGAAAAATTTTCATGTCATCAGCAAAATAGAGATAACGGGAGTAGTGAAAGCATGAGTCAATATCATTAATAAAAATTATGAACAGGAGGGGTCCCAGTAGTGAACCCTGGGGAACACCACTAGGGATGGGAACCCAACTGGAAATGTAATTATTGATGACTACTGCTTGAGACCGATTTTCTAGGTAAGAGCAGAACCAACGGAAAAGATTACCTCTTATGCCAATGTTAAAAAGTTTGCTTTTGAGTATTCTGTGGCCTATACGGTCGAAGCATTTGGAGTAGTCAGTATATATAACGTCAGTTTGATTGTTGTTACTGTCCATTTCATTAGTCAGATATTCGTTGGGAGTTGGTGGGTTAAAAATTACTCAACTTTAATCAAATGATGAGTTGGACAGAAAATATTGTATGGCCTTGATCACATTCTGTAAATTATATTAAGGATCATCTCTCTGAGTACGGTCGTTGGAGAATGAGGTTTGAATGTGTAGACCGACCCTTTAAGAAACCATGTTGCGAGTTGCTGAAAGAAGTTTTTAAGGCATTATATACTTGATTGTAAACAGGACGTTCAAATATTTTGGCAATAATACAGAGCTTAGAGATAGGTCTGTAGTTGGTAACCTGTGAAATATCGCCTTTTTTATGTATGGGTGTTATGAAGGCCGACTTCCAGAGTTTAGGCACCGTACATGAATCAAGTGACTTTTTAAAAAGCAAGAAAACCGGAAGAGCTATTGTTTGATGACATCCAATAAAAAATTTTGAGTGTAAATAGTCCAGCTGATTTATTCGGGTCTAATGTCTTTAGGTAAAATTTAACTGTTTCTAAATTAATTTCAATAGAATTAAGGAATACTTGTGAGTCACAATATGTGTTATCATTAACGGCGGGAGCTGGAGGTTGAGTAACATTATCACGGTTGAAGCTGCTTAATGGGCATAGGAAAGACTCACGAAAGTAATTGGAAAAAGCATTGCAGATTGTTTCACCAGATGAAATAGTGGCACCATTATATATAAGGTTACTTGGTAGTAGATTTGTTTTAGACCGATGTTTAACAAAGCTCCAAAACTTCTTTGGATTTTGAGCGATGGATGATTCTGTCTCTGATAAATAATTAGAATAACATTCAGACTCCATCTTTTTAACGCGATCACGTAACAGCATAAAAGTAATCTGATCACTAATTCTACCATATTTTTTGAATTTTTTATGATACTTATATTTTTCTTTTATTAGGTGTTTAAGAGCATAATTGTACCAGATAGGATACTCACTGGGCTTAATTTGTTTTGCAGGTACATATTTTCTATAAGTCCTGCATAATTTTATATAAATTTACGGTTATGAGTCCTGCATAATTATACAAGTATTCTCAGTACTAAAAATCATCATGGTGTGGTTATCTTTTTACATAGAATACAAAAGTTTTGATTTCTCAGAGATAAGAGTTAACTCTTATCTCTGAGAAATCAAAACTTTAACAACAATAATAAAATAAATAAATAAAATATCTTTTTATTCAAAATGGGTATCATGATACACTTTTTGAAAGTCGAACGAAGAAACTACGTTGCCTACCACCGGTTCGGGAACTACCCCGCCGAGAAGAACCGGCGTAAGAAACTCGCACGGGGCCATCTTTTACTAAAAAAATGGAAAAATTACAATGTTATGGCTTACAGCTATGTAACAAAATTAAAAGAAAAGTAACCTGCATGGAGCCACCCTATTCCCAAGGTGTGCTGTCCTCGAAGAAATCATTGACTTTATAATACGCTTTAGCACACAAACGTTCTTTAACTGCTTTTTTAAATTTGTTTAAAGGTAGATTTTGAACATTTTCTGGGATTTTATTGTATAGGCGTATACATTGGCCTTTAAAGGATTTGCTTATTTTGGCTAGTCTGAACATTGGTATTGCTAACTTGTTCTTATTTCTAGTATTTACATTATGATTATCACTTTTCTTTTTGAAAATATTTATGTTCTTTCTAACATATAAGAGATTTTCCAAAATGTATTGAGATGTGACGGTCAGAATTCTTATTTCTTTAAATTTTTCTCTTAGAGATTGCAAAGACGACATCTTATAAATAGAACGAATAGCTCGCTTCTGCATCACAAATATTGTATTAATGTCCGCCGCGTTTCCCCACAAGAGGATGCCGTAAGACATTATGCTATGAAAGAAGCTAAAGTAAACTAATCGCGCGGTCTCTACATCAGTGATTTCACGAATTTTTTTAACAGCATATGCTGCAGAACTAAGCTTATCTGCCAGTTTCGCAATATGTGGACCACATTGTAACTTACAATCCAGCGTTATGCCTAGGAGGTGGTGTCTACTAAATTCATTTTCTCATCATTTAATAGTACATTGGTTTGTACTTGCCTAACATTTGGCAAGATAAATTTTAAACATTTTGTTTTATTAGAGTTCAAAAGTAAATTATTAGCATTAAACCAATGTACTATTTTTGAGAGAGCACTATTTACCTCGTCATAATTAAATTGTCGCCTCTTCACATTAAAAATTAGTGAAGTGTCATCAGCAAAAAGTACTATCTCATGCTTATCTTTAACAAGATAAGGTAAATCATTTATATAGATGAGAAAAAGGCCCTAAAATGGACCCTTGTGGCACACCTAGTTTTATTTTGGTTCCATTAGACCTTATGGAGTTAACTTCCACCCCCTGCGTTCTATTTGTAAGGTAAGATTTTAGAAGTTTAAGTGCCGTGCCCCTTACACCATAATGGTGTAGTTTTCTTATTAGAGTATCATACTCCACACAGTCAAATGCTTTAGAGAGATCGCAGAAAATACCAAGTGCATCCTGCGACCCCTCCCAAGCTTCAAAAATACTACACAGAAGACCTGTTGTAGACCGACCTTTAGTAAAACCAAATTGATTATTATGTAATAAATTATTTGAGTTAAAATGAGCAAGTAATTGATTTAGAATTATTTTTTCAAAGATTTTACTTATAGTCGGCAATATGGATATTGGTCTATAGTTGGCTGGGTCTGATTTCTTCCCAGCTTTAAATAGAGGCATCACCTTGCTGTGCTTCATTAAGTCTGGGAACATACCACTTTTGATACAATTATTAAAAACTAAAGCTAGGTAAGCGGCAATGATGTCAATTACTGATTTTATAATTTTTGTGGACATACCCCAGAGATCAGTGGTACTTTTAATATTGATTGATTTGAAAGTCTTGATAATATCTCTGGAGTCAATAAGGAATAAGTAGGGTTTTTGCTATTCAAAAATCATAGGCGTTTAATTTTCTGCTTAATATAATAGAACTAAGATAGTAGGACGTTGCTTTTTAAAATTAACAGGCGAAACATTATTTTATAAACATTAGAAAAACATTAAATAAACGAAGACCACAGGTAGTGGACGTAAATAAAAGACGAAATCAGGCCGAATTGACAAACAGGCTTAGTATAAATCTTTTTTGACCGGCGAAATCTCTCTGAAATTGTAAAACAGACAATAATTATAGACCAGCCGCTTCCCTATTGGAGCGCCTGAAAAATTTAATATTTGTGACATTTGCTTTTATTGACTTTACACTAGAAATACTTTTAGATATTATACTGCTGACCGATTGTACCCTATTGGGACAAACGATTAGGATAAGTATTAGTGTAAATATTATTTTAATTGTGACGTCTGTTTTACATCTTATTTTATATAGGTTTCAAACCAAAGGTCATGCGCTCGAATTCATATAATCCGAAGGGCGTAATTATTGCTGTCTTACAAATATCCTCTGGATTAATTAAAATATTATGATAAGCCTTTTTTATATCGATCTTAGAAAACAATTTTTTTCCTGAAAGTAAATACGTAAAATCCTGCACACGGGGAATGGGATATCTGTCAGGTTTAGTTATTGCATTTAAAGCTCTATAGTCACCACAAGGGCGTACCTGTCCATCTTTTTTAGGAACTAAATGAAGTGGGCTCGCCCAAGCAGATTTGGACGGCCTACATATGCCTGCTTCTAACATATTTTGAAATTCCTCCTTAGCGATTTTATAACGCTGTGGCGCTAACGGTCTAGGCTTACAAAAAACGGGTGGACCCTGCGTGTCAATATAATGATAAATAGAATGCTTTGGGGCCTCCTTAAATGACATCGGCTTAAGAATGTCCGGATATTTTTTTAAAATTTCGTAAACTGGATGGTTAATTTTTAATGTGGAAATCGTACTTTCACAATGGTTTACGATCGTTCCACGTACGGCCAAGTTAGTTATTTTATCTACTAAGCAGCGTCCATTAATATCTAAAATAAGTTTAAAATGATTTAAAAAATCTACGCCTAAAATTGGCTGCTTAACGTCACAAATTACGAATGACCATTTAAAAGACCTCTTTAATTTTAAATCTAAGGTAAGAATTTTAGTGCCATAAGTCTTAATTTTAGAACCATTCGCTGCGAAAAGCGAGTAATTAGAATTTAAATTTATGTCCAGTCTATTTTTTACTACACTCTTTGGTAAAACAGAAATACATGCTCCTGAATCTACTAAAAATTTTAAATTGGATATTCTATCACTTACAATTAGGCGGTGATCGGAAACTGCGCTGCCTCCCGCCACCGGCTGCAGCTCTGCTAGTTTTCCGGCCTCGGGACGGGGGCTTCTCTCTTGTTCTCCCAGCTGCATGGGGGCTCGCATCGGAAAGCTCGTCCTCGATACTTCCAGTGGTACGTGCACAGCCAACCTGGACTCCCTGGCGCTCGACGTGGTCTCGATTGTGTCCGCTCCCTTGCATAGTTCCCAGTCGGCCTGCTCCTGCTCCTGCTTCTGCTCCGGACTCCATCTCTTTGTGCTTCTAACTGGTTAATTTTCAGGTTCATTTTCGCGATCTCTGCTATTATGGCTGCTACCTCGAAGCTGGTTGACGATGGCTGCTGCTGACCACTTGCTACTTCGCCGATATTACAGGGCTGGTGAGTGTCCATAATTTTATCTGCTATTCCTGCTAATTCTTCTAGATTACTAGTGGACGTCACTGCTAGGACCGCTTGGACCGAAGAAGGTAAGTGACCTTGCCACAAAATCTTCAGGGTCTCGTCTTCGATTTTTCCTCTAGCTAATTCCTTCATTCTTCTAAGCAGCTGACTCGGTTTCTGGTCACCAAGCTCGATTTCGGAAATTAATTTTCTTACTTGCCGCGCCTCCGATTCTTCATAAATTTGCAGTAGTCGATTTTTCAGCGCTTCATATTTATTCTGCTGCGGCGGATTTGCCAAGATGTCTGCAACTTGCTGAATGGCGTCCCTGTTCAGCTTCGCGACGCACATAAAATATTTATTCGCATCCGATGTCTTTTGTGGAGCTAGAATTGCCTCGACTTGATAAAACCACAGGCGAGGGTTATCCTTCCAAAATTCTGGGATTCTGCTACCAATGGAAATTGTTGCCAATTCTGTATCTTCTTTCTTCATAGCTGGCGAAAATCCGCTTGTTGAGGCTTGCGGTGCGGCGCCCATCAGGTTATGCTGCTGCTCGTTCATTATATTTTCAGCCCGGTCGTCTGGGTGGAGTCTTCGTTGGTCGGAGTCTTCGCTGTCTTAGTTTTAGCCGGAGTCGGAGCTGTCTTCGTGTTCACGGGGTCACCAATGTTAAGTCTATGCTGTATGTCTACGGTGGTATATGGGACACACAGATATAGACTACGGAGCAGTAGCAGGAGGGCACAAGTGAAAGACTCGAGAGCGTTGGACCAACTGTTTATTGAAATAATATTTTACTTATTCTAAGCTCCGTTCATACGTCACATCTTACATACACAACTGCAACTCGCACGCGTCAGCATTCACACACTTACAAACAGGGTTCAAAGTACAGACCCCACATAGGTATACATTTTATTAGTGTAGTCATTTTAACTTGACCGGCTGATCCCTTTTGGGACAGCCGATTAGAATATTAAGTTTTTTACATAATCTTATACAAGTTTTATAATTATACAATTTTACTAATAGACGCGTTCCCCCTTCAATAATAATTTAATATTTTGTCTTTACATTTAAGTTTTAATTTATACAATTGGCGCGTTCCCTCTAATAATTTAATCTTAATTTATATTTTTATTTATTTTAAACACTAAAGATGGCAATGGCCCGTACCCCTAATCACTTAAATAAGGCTTACAGCGCGCACGACAGCAGCGAGAGCGAGTTAACTACGAGCCAGCTGCTGGCGAGCACGCTGACGAAAGTAAAGCGTAGTATCTATCTCCTAAACCAGACTAGGAATATGAAGGGAGAGCTGAAGTCTGGTATGGGAGAAGAACTACTAAGTGTAGTTGATCTATTAAAAGAAATTATAGCCAGGGATGGGAAAGAGATAGGACCACAAAAAGGAAAAGTACGGACTAGGGACTCTGGGACACAGTGTGATCAGGTTAAGGATAGAGTGGGCATAGAATGCAAATGCATGGAAGAGTTAAAGGAAGAGATAAGCGAATTTAGGGAGGAGTATAAGAGCGAGTTGCTAGAAATTAGAAATTATTTAGTGGATGCCGCCTGTCTTAATGTGGATAGTATCCACGTTAAGATAGAGGACGAGAACGCGAAGGTGATAGATAAGGTATCGGATCACATAGATAAGCAAATAGGAACTTTGACGGATGCGGCTGGGGAGGGGGGGGGTCGCAGTGCGTAATGAACCGGAGTCAGTGACACGTCCAACTTACGCGAGTGTCACCCGGGGAGGAGGAAAATCCCAATTACCATCCAGGGAACCTAAGTACAGGACCCTCCACTCCCTAGTCGTATCGGACAAGGAAAATTTTATGCCCACAATTGAAATAGTGGAGACTGTAGGAAGGGTTGTGGAAGCAAAGAGAGAAGGGATAAAGGTAGACCGAATTAGGAGGGGAAAAGGTAGAAAAGTGATCATAGGGTTCAGGGATAAGAAAGACATAGAAAGAGTCAGAGACAAAATAGAAAAAGCGGGAGTGAATTTAGATACACAGGTAATAGAAAATAAGGATCCCCAGGTTGTGCTGTACGGGGTGCTGAAAAGCTACACTGATGACGACATTCTAGAAGCCATCAGGGAGCAAAATAAGCACCTCGTGGAGGACATCCTGGGAGGGACAGAGGATAGAATGAGTGTGAAGTATAAGAAGAAAGGTAAGGATGATCACACTCAGCACGTGGTACTCAATGTGTCACCGGGGCTGTGGGTGCGCTTCACCGAGGCAGGACATCTTTATATAGATATCCAGCGCGTCAGAGTCGCCGACCAGTCCCCTCTAATCCAGTGCTCGCGCTGCTTAGGGTACGGACATGGGCGGCGATTCTGTAGCGCTGCCGAAGAGAGGTGCGCCCACTGCTCCGGAGCACACCACCGGGCTGAGTGTGATGATCTGAAGGAAGGAAAAAAGCCGTGCTGCACAAACTGCAAAGGGGAAGGTTTAAAACAGCATAACCACAACGCATTCAGCGCGGAATGCCCGGTGCGACAAAGATGGGACGCTATAGCGCGCGCAACAGTTGCGTATGACCCTGAGGACAAATAGTCACGGGTAGATGTAACAATTAAGCTAGGTTAATAATAATAAGCATTGTCAGTAATTAATTGTGAAATTAGATACTACAATATAATACTGTAAATGTGTTGTGCGGAAAAAAAAAAAAAAAAAAAAAACACTTTGCATTTACATGATATTATTTTAAAAATAAGAGAGCATGTAAAGCATAAGATGGACGACAACCATGCACAACATATTAATTTTACCAACTTCTAGTTTTAACACCTTGTTACCACCTAAGTTTGCGCGCGCTATAGCGCCCTACAAATATTGCAACATTATTATGATGTCATAATCATGCTAGCAACTGCACCTCTTGCCGGGACTTCCGGGCTGAATAAAACCCTTGTATCCCCAGTTAAGCGCACAACCAAATGAAGGAACAGATTGAAAATGTGTACTCTGAATAGTGGCTCTGCCATATAAAGAGCAAAGAACGATATAATAGAATAAAATTGCAGCAAAAATTATATCAATTTGAATTGTAAAAACGAATTAGAATGTAATTAATAGTTAAAAAACAGAAATCAAATGTATTGATTCAAAATTAAGAATACATAATACTAATGTTAAGAAAATATAATATCTACAATATGGAAATAAGCAAAATGTGAATGTAAATACAGATGTAACGTAAAGTAAATAAGGAGGGAGAATTGTAAAGAAGTATATAGAAAATATGGAATTAAATTAAAATGTAAAATATAGTAATTATTGGAAAAATTACAAGTTCAGAAACTGAAGTAAAGTGTATTAAAAGGAAAGTAAAGGCTGAAATAGAAAAAGATTAATGATGTAAGTAAAAAACTGTTAGTAAATAAGAATAAACAATGAAAAATGTAGCAATGTAATAACAGCAAATAATTGTCCCTTATTATGTAAGGGGGAACAAGCGGTCCCATATAGGGGCCATAAAAAAAAAAAAAAAAAAAACGTCCATCGCTATCCCGTCACACAAACAATGGTCGTCGTCAGTCTCGAGTTGTAATATTTTTTTTTTTATTATTAAATAAGGGGGCAAACGAGCAAACGGGTCACCTGATGGTAAGCAACTACCGTCGCCCATGGACACTCGCAACATCAGAAGAGCTGCAGGTGCGTTGACGGCCTTTTAAGAGGGAATACGCTCTTTTCTTGAAGGTTTGCAGGTCGTATCGGTCCGGAAATACTGCTGGTGACAGTTCATTATTTATTCTATTATTTATTCAAGAAATGCACTTCTTGTATATAAAATTCTCGTGTCACAATGTTAGTTACCGTACTCCTCCGAAACGGCTTTACTGATTTTTTCAAAATTTTATATGCATATTCAATAGCTCTGAGAATCGGCTACTGGCTACTTTTTATATTGATAAGTGCATTTGCTGAATAAATAATAGTAAATTATTACAACTCGAGACTGACGGCGACCATTGTTTGTGCAACGGGATAGCGATGGACGTTGCCATGGTACCATACTTATTTAGTCACTTCAATTAAATAATAAAGAACTTCAACTACATTACAACTACAAATAATTTTCCCTCATGTCCCTTTTTTCTCTTTAATCTTTAAAACTACGCAACTGATTTTTGATTCTTTCTGTGTTAGATAGCCCATTTATCGAGGAAGGCTATAGGCTATATTTTATCACACTAAGACTAATAGAAGCGAAGTAATAGAGGAAAATGTGGAAAAAAACGGGGAAAATTATTTGAAAGGAGTTAACTTGAACGCGCTAATCTCAGGAACTACTGGTCCGATTTGAAAAAATATTTCAGTGTTAGATAGCCCATTTGAAAAAAATCACGGGATTAGTAATATTTAAAAGGAAAACTATCATGGCTAAGAAGACTTCATACGTTATTGACTAATAGTCGATCAACTAAAAAAAATGTATTCAGCGAAGTATAAAGGAACTTTTCGTTCAAATTCCTAAATAAAAACACTGTATAGAATAAATTTGGAAACCATATAATTATTTTTATTTACAATAACAATATTTGTAATTTGAAGCATCATTCGGCCTTGAGGCTGTTGTACTCGCCGCGGAAGTCGCGGTTCATCCGCCAGCCGATCCAGATGCGAGCCCACTCCGGCGCCAATTTGATGAAGAAGTACTGGAACAAACGTACTTACTATCAGAGAAGTTGATCCATAGGCAGACCTCCGTGAATTGGTCGTGATGTGTTAAACCCATGCTCATCACAGCTAACACTAAATTGACATTATCCGACCAAATGACGTTGGTCTGTCAGGGATTAATTCCTCTGAAGGGGTATGTTAGGAATCAATATCCTCGATGGTACATTTTATTAGTAGGCGCACTTTTAGAGGAGAACAATAAGGGAGAATGAGAGAAGAAGGCCTTTCTATACAGTATCGACATAGAAAAACGAAAAGGTGCTCCCTCACAGGGAGCATTAATTGCAATGTAACGAGAACCGAGCATTACAATGCGCACCTTGTGTAATATCTTGATACAACTTGTAACATCGATGCTACGTGACAGTGAAGTCAGCTTGCTATGGAACGCTCAAAGTCAAATCTATAATATTATAATGTCACATTACACGCGAATGCTCCCGGTGGGGAAGCACCATAGACCAATGGCAATTTTACTTTAAATGATAATATCATAAGAAGCTTTAATTTACTAAAAATTTGAGGTGAGATTCATACATTATTTTTTAAACTTAATGTTAAATTAAAGTACATATAATAATTAAATATCTATGAGTACGGCCGATGGACGGCCTACTCTCGTAATCATGATTGCTATTACGGTTTTTATTTTGTTATCGGCTATGGTGGGGATCGTAAACACGATGACATTGATTACTTAGACTAGGAGGATATATTATATCTTAGATTAGTGAGGATCTTTGTAATGATTTTGATATTCTATTTGATGTACCTGAATGCCATGACTCCAGTAGCCGGTGGTGTCGCGCACGCGGCCGAGGGTGGCGACGGCGGAGCGCGCGTAGCCGGCGGCGTCGGGCACCAGCAGGTTGCCGTCCAGCAGCGAGCGGGAGAACGCGTTCATCTTGGTGGACACGAACAGCGGGGACAAGTGCTGCACGTGCAGCACACCCCCCACCTCCGCGCGGAGAGCCAGCGTGAAGTTGCGCACGTACACCTGTAGAGAAGATGGAAGAAAACAGTGACACGTGGAGCGTGATTGAAATTGTGTCACGTGTCAGGGAATTCATGTTTCCTTGTTGATAGGAAACATTTTTTGGCCTTTAATACCTTGGTTATGTCACCGTAAGATTGTAAAAACCGCGAGATTGTAATATGACGAAGTGATGGATTGTAAACAAACAGTTTTCCGGTGATTTTAAATTAATTATTTCGTATTTAAAATAATTTCAATGCCAAATAGTATGAGATGTATAACATTAAAAAAATCAGATATATTTAAAGTGCTGTTTGAATGTTCGGTTATTAAAATTAACCTAATTTATAATACAAACTGCACTTTAAATATATCTAAATTTTATTCAATGTTAAACATCAAATATTCAGGCAATTGAAGTTATTTTAAATACGAAATAATTAATTTAAAATCACCGGAAAACTGTTTGTTTACAATCCATCACTTCGTCATATTACAATCTCGCGGTTTTTACAATCTTACGGTGACAGTTATATTAACAAAAAATTAAAACCGACTTCCAAGGTAAAAACAATAAACTAGGCCTTTACATCCGTTGTGGATGATCTATACAGCATTTTTCAGAGCGAAGTAACCACTCCTCAAATACTGTAGTGCCTGGGACAAGATTTTTAAATGTCCGTATGGTTGCCCAAGCGCATACGGCATTCTCGCATCATAGTCGGCCTAGTCCAGAGGAAAGAACTAGTCAATACGTCTGGGATCAACTATGTGCGGGTTTCCTCACGATGTTTTCCTTCACCGTACGAGCGTCCGTATTATGTACTTGAGATCAGAAAATGTCTCATTGGTACACGCCTCCACCCGGGTTCGAACCTGCACCCTCTAGAAGTGCGAACGGAAGGTCTACCCATTAGGCCACGGACGCTCTAAAAACAATAATAACATCCTTATAATATGAACTAAAAAGTATTAAATAATTTGCTTATCTAATAGTACCTTTTTCCGAATTCGGCTAAACCTCAACTATTTCTGTACTCAATCTTCATCACTTTGAAGTCGGATGTTGATTTGTTACCAGATATAGCTGAATCATCAGTTCCCTGACAGAATATTTGAAACTTTTGGAACTGGCACCGACTTCAAAATTATGAAGATTGAGTACAGAAATAGTTGAGGTTTAGCCGAATTCGGAAAAAGACACTATTAGATAGGAAAAATTATTTAAGACTTTTTAGTCCATATTAAAAGGATGTTATTATTTTTTTTACCTTGGAAGTCGGTATTAATTTTTTGTTAAAAATAATAATTTCACTCTTTTTAGTTACCTAGTAAACTATCGCGTATATTCTACGTATCTTATTATAATTTGTTAATACTGTTAAGAGTCATACTCACAAATATCAGGTAGGTAGATAATTTTAAACAATACATTAAGGTCGGGTTGCACCAACTAACTTTAACTATAACTTTAACTACAATGCAAAATGTCAAATCATAGGTTAAAGTTAAAAATGGACGCCATCAAGACGCCAAATTTAACTACAACCATAGAGCTCGACAAGGTTTTAAATGCACGTGGCGAAAAAAGGAACTAACACTGTCATCATACAAAAACGCCATTTTTCACAGTTCTCCTTTACCAGCAGCGCCCCCGCCCACGTTCATTTATGACCTTGTTTGACCAGCTGTCATCTGTCAATTTCTCTGGTCAAAGATAAAGTTAAATTTAGCCTTAACTATAACCATAACTTTAACTCTAACCACGCCTCTGGTGCAACCCAACCTAAAAAAAAGCAAAGTGAACACGTGCTAGGTAATTTAACAATTTAAATATTGTATCCATAATCCATATACTGGTGACAATTGGTGACACTGATGTGGTAATGATGATGATGATGATCATGATGAATATTATTTGCAAATTGCATAGTAGCATATGCTTTCAGTTATATTAGTGATCGAAGCTTTCAGTTCTTAAAACAGCGCCTAAATCCCCAAACTTGTATCTATAAGGAATCCGGAGTTCTCTTAGTATCTCTGGAACCATAGTATACCTTGGTGCAAAATCTTGCGTTTTGGTAGCATACGCTTAGGATACTTCTCGTAAAATCACCATGTTTCCATATAAATTTTGAGAAGTTCCCTCGATTACTCATGGATCCCATCAGATCACCACTTTTGTTAACATGGTATCAAACTGGAGTGAAACCTAATACAACAAAACAAAAATTTTGAAAATCGGTTCACAAACGGCGGAGTAATCGTTGAACATACACAAATAAAAATAAAAATAAATATCCACAGCCGAACATATAACCTCCTCCTTTTTGGAAGTCGGTTAAAAATACGTGTGGCATTCGGT
Organism: Aricia agestis; assembly: GCF_905147365.1. Taxonomy (NCBI): domain Eukaryota; kingdom Metazoa; phylum Arthropoda; class Insecta; order Lepidoptera; family Lycaenidae; genus Aricia; species Aricia agestis. The sequence continues at coordinate 27,024,221 of NC_056406.1, read as the reverse complement.
GTAAAGCTATTCCATAGCATTTTTTACCAACTCATGCATTTATAATTCGCATACGTCTAGTCGCACGCACCCAAACACCGTGCCAAAGTCTGGCAACGCCGCGCCACACCGATCGGAGTGCCCCCCCCCCCCCCCCCACATAGGTTATTTTCGTTCCGGAATTTCTTGATTCGGTCGCCGCGCTCAAAGCCTGCGATAAAAGCTATGCAATAGTTAAAAAAAACGATCAAAGTACCTTCGTAGCGGCGTATATCGCCATAAGCGGTAGCGGCTGGAGCTCGGAGCCAGAGGAGACGTTGACGATGGCGCCCCGGCCGCGGCGCAGCATGGCCGGCAGCAGCAGCCGCGTCAGCGCCGTCACGGCCAGCACGTTGACGTTGATGAGGTCCGTCACCGCCGACGCCGGCAGCTCGCTCACCACCATCGGGTATGAGTAGTTCATACCCACGTTGTTCACTGCAACCACAAGAAATTTCTAATAACGAATTCAAATTCATTTATTTTTGCTTATGTGTGTTACATTGGATGTTGGGTTTAGCACATAGGCCTCTTTGGGCATGCAAAATTAACGTACGACATAATATGGAACAACGGATAAAGTCAATGCGTTCATTCTGATAAGCCTCTACATTGGCAACTGGTTTACATTCATACCATAAAGTAAAATAATACATGTACATTATTTAAACATTCAACATGCATATTACGTAGCTGGTATTACCGTACTATGCAAATCCTTAGGGCCCGGCCGCTACACAGCGTTATTGCTATTGCGTTTTACAAGGTAGTAATTTTATGTTAAATGTTGGTACTGTTGGTAGAAAGTAACTCTAAAATATGTCTTTGCTTTTTATTTTGAAAAGGGTGCTTTGATTTAATCATACTTACTGATATTATAAATGTGAAAGTGTGTCTGTCTATATGTCCGTCTGTCTGTCTATCGGGTGTGAAGAGACCCGTCTATTAGTGTTGACAGCTTGTTAAAATGTCATGTCTTCTCTTTCATTCGTATGAGAACTAAAGGAGTAATATTCGAGCATTAACTGACAGTCGTTGGTAAAATTGGACCCATATACTTATTTATATACTGTCGTACTAAACATTTTACTTTTTTTACTATCCAATTTTAATGTGTAATGACATGAACATCTCACCCAATATACCGACTGGTATATCCTTCAACTCCTCCTCGATGTGCGGGTACACTTCAGCACCTTTCGCGAAGTCGGCGACTACGGTTTTGGTCTTGACGCTGTACGTTTTTTCTGAAACGCAAAGACAACGGAATGTTATGCCAAATAGAGCTTACCGAGGTATTAGTTCTTATTTCTTACTTATAAAACTATTTGCAGACTCACTAATTATGAACGTCATGTATCATGTTAAAATATCATCCTTAAGACAGAAAAATTAGTGAGCGGCCACATTTTATCTTGGTTCACATCGATTTACGGACATGATTTGACGAAATATCATACAATTAGCTGAGACCGAGGGGTATTATTTGTGATCTGTTACTTTGTATACACTCAGCAATAAAGTTGGGTAATGTCATAAATTGCATCCTACATTGTAACTAAACATGCAGCCATGACGATCAGGCTGTAAATCTTTGAGTGAGTGAGCGGGATTTATACTGAAGGTTCTTTATTTCTAAACGTATATGAATAGACGAGCTTTTGCCCGCGGCTTCGCTCGCGTTAAGAAGTATTATTTACAAACTTTCATCCCCTATTTGAACCCCTTGGGGTTGGAATTTATGAAAATCCTTTCTTAGCGGATGCCTACGTCATAACATCTACCTGCATGCCAAATTTCAGCCCGATCCGTCCAGTGGTTTGGGCTGTGCGTTGATAGATCACTATGTCAACCTTTGAGTTATATATATATATAGATATTTATGTATATGTGTGAAATGTGAATATTAAATTGGTTATTTGGTGAAAAGTTTCATTACAATTATAGTTTTTTAATGTTTGGTTTTTCACTACTCCAACAAACTCGCCTAAAGAAAACAGGGGGTGGGAAAGCTCGTCTTGATAGGCATCAACACCTTTTAGCGATGGGTTCGCTTGTCAAGCTGTTTGCCTCGAGAGTAATTAATATAGCGAGAATCTGTTAGATACCGATATGTTCTGCGACATTCTTCAGCTTCTCGGGGTTTCTGCTGATGAGCACAATGTTGATGCCCCGCTGCGCCAGCTCCATGGCGTAGTGCTTGCCGATGCCATCTGTACTGCCAGTTATAACTGAAAAATAAAAAATATTATACAGTTCAATATACAAATAAAATTAATATTAAAAATGTGTTTACAGAATTTTACTGCAAGGATTTTCTTAAAGTTGAAAATAAAAATATTCATCATTTTTAATTAACAAAGATAAAAATATAGAAATATATTTAGTGCCATGAAATCAAAATAATTAAGTAACCCGAAATTTAAATATGGAAATTTTTTGACGAACACGACTTCAATTTACTCAGCATAATGAACAAAGTGTTAAAGGGCTTTCAGGTTTATCAAAATCAGATAATAATTATTACAATAAAACTTCTCATGACGTTAATTGTCATGACTCATGAATCTTGATACACAAACACAAAATTCCAACGTTTTTGCTAAATTATCTACTCGTAAATTATAAATTATAATTCAATACTTTATAGATAATATGCTCTATAACCTAAGAAATGATTTTCAGCTGTTCCTTGAAATCTAATAGCTTAACTCGCAAAGTTCAACCAAAAAAACTAGAAAACGGAACTGCTGTGTGTAAAAGTCATTTTTTTTTCTTAAGCAGCATATTACTAAACACTCATACTGTTTGGATGGTAAACATGGTATAGCAGATGTTTGCTCATCTATTGACAGTTGACACAAACCAACGCGAATGCGGAAAAGCTTTTCGCACCGCGGACTGAATAAACAAACAACCTTTATTGTCCGTGCGTGGATATTATTGTGTTAGTAAATATTAAAAATTTACATAACTACAGTTCAAATCTTTATGAATAAATATATACTTATATTTAAACGTTTTGGGACAATACACTAGGATCTAGAAAATCTTCTATTTAAAAGTATTGTAATACAACTCAGTAGAAATGTATATCATTGTTCTCGTGTAACCGATTATCTTGCATTAGTCCTGTGCTTAAATATTGCCGGGTGGTCAAAACAAATTTAAAAGAGCTGTGGAAAAAAATAGTTATGTTCTCGCAATAATGTTCAACTCGAGAGAGAAGCTCTCTAGGTATTATTATTGATAATAATAATTACTAACAGACACGACTATTAAGGAAGTATAAGGAAGTATGAAGACGGAACGTGAGCTTTACGTCGAGCACGTTGGTTGTGAAACCAGCTGCGAGCTGGGTCTTCAGGCGGTTGTGCAACACAAACGTCCTACATCTGACTTCGTGATTTGACGAAATATTCAAACTACTAGATTGATATCTCGTCTGCTTGGGTGAAACGTGGGTGAAACAATGGATGGAACTAAGGATACATATTAAGCAGCAATGACCAATGATCTTCGTATTTACAAACTTTTTCTCAATTGACTACTTAGGGTCTTGTTGTAGTAAAAATATACTCGTATTCTGAGTCCATAGAAAGTGACCTATTTAATAAATAGAAACGTATCGGACAAAGATATATCCCACCAAAAACATTTCTTGTAAAATGTTGCCGAGACGACCACATAAGGTTTACCCTGTAAAAAGATATGAGAGCCAAGCTTCTGAATCTACACGGCCTAACTCTACTGACCCTAACTTAAAAAACTCTACATACCAGTAAATAGTATTGTTGTTGACACGTTTGTTACAGGCTTAAAGGATTAAGAGCCGCGTCCCTCGTAGCAAGGATCCTGGGGCACTGACCCCACGCTACTTAACATAATATAAAATCTAAAGTATAAGAGATATTCAATTGAGACTGTTGTTTAATTAGTCTACTATTGACATCATATCCTGAGAATATGAACTATCTGGTACATCAGAAGCCAACTCTATGAGGGTTAAAAAAAACGACGAAACACTTCGATAAAAGGTAGGTAGTGCCCTTGCGCTTCGCTTAGCTCGTTCCGGCGGGCGCACTACCGTGCTCCCAAGTCCCAGATCCTATCCTATCAATATTGACAATAAAAATATTTTTTTTTCTGCAACCACAATTTTAAACATAAAAGGTAAAACTCGATTTAAAAATACAGAAGTGCAACCAGGCACTTGTTGATGATAATATAATCGTTTGCGTTTACAGCACATTATTTGCTGACATGAGGTAACCTATTGAAATAGGACATAATATGAATAGATCGTAAAGATAATGTCATAGCCACTTTTCCTAGAATTAATGAATTTATTTTATCTCCAGTGAAGAATCTAGGTACATAGAACATTGCAACATGGAGGAACTTGTTGTAAAAATCGTGTGTCCTGAAAAAATTTTGAAGCAGCTTCCGAAACATAGTCAAAGCGTTTAGCGCCAACGCGACGGGTGGTAACGTAGCGGGTTTCCTGACAATGTCTTTCTTCTCAATTAGAGCGTTCATAAAAGCTTAATTGAAATTTTAAAAGACAACTCGATCCAATCTCATTGATACATGCCTGGGAATTGAGCCTGCGAGTGCTAATTGAGTTAACTAGGCTTAAGTATGCGGCTTATGCAAACTGCACCATAAAGATGAAGTCAGAAGTCACGACCCGTCGCCCCGGGAAATGCAGGTTGACTCCAGCCCGCCACCATAGCACTGCACGGTACTTGCGCAACTATTGCAAAGTATTTTTAACGACCGGGTACATCATTAGTTTCCATTATACTCCGTATGACCCAGCCAGTAGCCACAAATTGCGGGCCTGTTGCTAAATTCTAGTCAGAATTAAAGGTCAAAGTTTTTTTGTGAAATAGGCGCTTGCAATTATTCATTTCTTTTGTCCTTTGCTTGACCTAAGCAGTTTATAATCTTAGATCTTGTGCAAAAAGGTCACAACAAACAATTTTTTTAAACAGTGTTGCAATCGGCAATCCTATGTGTTGAGACTGCCCTGGGGGCGTTACATCACATTGAGAATATTATGATCACCATAGAGCTATGTGACAGCAGCTATATGACAAACGTGTCACATAACTGACATAACTGCAGTATACTATAGCTATGTGACATTTTTGTCACAGTTGTAATACCTCGATCGTGGAAATCGCAGACCCAATAGATTTTCAATTGCGGTAGCCGGGTGCCGGTTGGGGATTAATGGGATCAAGGATCAAGAGCCGCGACCCTCGAGCAAAGGGCCACTGACCACACGTTACATAACGCCTCTCACCGACGGCTGGCATTGACTGACCGACCTTAGGTTCCACAGGAACCGTATAAGGGAACCAGTTTAACTCTAAGCGGTGCTAGAAAAAGTTCCTATACACAGGCAAGATTTTGTTGAAATACGATACAATTATCGACATTTCCCACGGAACTGTCGGCAACTCCTGAGAAAAATGGACATACAAACAATATAGACCATAGCACTACGAAAATTGTCTAGTATCTAGAATCTAGAAATCTGACCTACGTAAAGTAATTGAGTTAATAATAACTCAGCGCCATAGAATAATCTTAGTAGATGTTCAGTACGGTAGCCTTTAAATTATTAAGACACTTGAAGATGGGACATGAGGTAACAGCAAACATACCTTAGATTGTGTAAGCTGGTAGCAATATGACACGCTATGCATTATGCAGCGGATACGAAGTAAATATTAAAAGTCCATTATAGTGATCATTATGCTCATTGTAATGGACTTTCTCGTTTTCCTATGAAAAAGACTTCAACGCGTTTCTATGCACAAAATTTCGTAATAATTATGCTATGGGCCTGTTTCACCACTTCCTGATAAAGTGGCGGATAGGCTATCCACAACTTTTTTGACAGATTCTCCATACACTATCTGTCAAGTTAATTGGTGTATAGCCTATCCAGCACTCATCAGGAAGTGTTGAAACAGGCCCTAATTCTTTTTATTATTATTTTGATATCGCTTTAAACAAGAACGTAATATTGCCGTGTTCCAGACATTTTACTTCATAATCAAAATTTATTTCATGATAAATAATAATTATGTTCTTGTGTGTGAATCTTCGTTATCTTGTTTAACACAAAACTAGCTAGATTAAAATTAATTTTCAAAATATTTGCACATCGTGATATTTCTGACAGAATATTAGTGCTAATAAACACTGTGCCATTTTAACTTATGATATACAACAGAATTTAAAGTTCAAATACCTTGGGAGGTACTAATTAGTCATAAGTACCACTAAATCAGTGAGTTTATTGAAAAATTTAAAATTTGTCATCTATAAATTATACTACATATTTATCATTTTACACCAGGTAGGTAATCCTGGTTAAGGTAACCCATTAGATTCTCCAAGTCTTAGGGGACACCTAATAGGTAGGTAATGGAACTAGTGAGAGTGGGTTTCCCCATGTCTTGGTGCGTTTTTTAACACTAAGGCGTTAATAGGGTTATATGATTAAAACCACGCACGCCCATCCTAATACTTCTGGGAAAGTGGCTCCATTGTATAATTCAACCTCTAACCCACTGATGCCTGGCTCCTGCGATTTTTTGACAATTTATTTTTTCACTAGCATTTATAGTATGTTATTATTTTTTGTAATATTCCACGAAATAATATTTTATTTCGCGAAATATTGCTAAAAATAATAACAAACTAAATTTTAAACTATGGATTTCCGCAAAGTAACTATTCACTAGCGTTGTTGATTGGTTCATTTTTTGGCGTAAATGCAATTATTATAGTGAACAGATAAACTCCTGTAAAAAACTCAGAAACTGGGCATGAATTCCAGTATTTGCTACAGAGGCGGACAAGGTTGTAGAAAGAATATTGTGGGCTCTCTTTTAACAGCATACTCTAACGCATGCCTTTGCTTAAAGCCCGTTTTCTGTGAGGCCGAGATGAAACTTCCAGCTCATTCTAGCAAAAGCAATATACAAGAAGAATAAATATAAAGGCCACAGTAATTATAAACTGCCTCCTCTTGGACTAAAAATAAGCTTGCAATTAGCTGCCCAGCATTATCTGACAAGACTGAAATTCCTCGGCACTTGTTGTGGGTTGTTCCGTACCTCGGCCAACTGGTTCCTAGTGGTTGCGGAACCCGAAATTCATGGTGAGTCGTGAGGCGAAGAATGTCTGATCCGGACCAGCCTAGCCAGGCTTTGATCCTTTTTGGCAAAAATCAATGTTTGAGTAACGACTCAAATATGGAATTTAACAAAATGTTCCGTAATTCAGCAGCTAACAAATTTGGGATTAACATACAAAAAGTATGTTATCGTATAAGTGTAGTTTATATATTTAAACTGAATAAAGCAAAGCATAATAAATGGGTTCTATTTTAATATTCATGAATCATGAAACAGAAAAAAACGCCAGTTAAGTGTTTTTGGTTAGACCACACTTGATGACGTCCACTGTACTTATATTTGCTAATTAATGTGCAGTATACATTTGAATATTAGATAAATATGCTAAATCAAGTTAAAAAAAATCGCTTTACATATTAAACGTACCTAAAAACTGTTCAATGAAAGGTAAACCTAAAACTCTACATTACATATTATTATTTTCTGTTTTAACTACTACCTGATACAGTAATCAGTAATCACCTATGTGATAATATCAATATCATTTAATGACTAGAATCTAGATGGCGCCAAAAATCGTTTATCGCGCGAAAACCGTACATTTTTCCGTTAAAAGTATCCTATGTCCTTTCCCGGGACTTAAAGTACCTCCATACTCAGCAAAATCGGTTTAGCGGTTTGGGCGTGAAGAGGTAACAGATAAACAGTCAGACACACTTTCGCATTTATAATATTTGTTTGGATATCGAATACCTGAGCTCACTTACGTAATTAAAATATCTAATAACATAACAATTTAGTCCACACGATAATCTAGATTCTAATCTATCTATTATAAAAGCCGATTCATTGTCTATCGACTAGGTCACAGGCCCAAAGTGTGCGCCGCGGCGCGGGCGACCTGGTGCGCCGTGGAAAGGCTAGAAGGGGGTGAAGAAAGGTATTATAAAATTAATTTTTTATATTAATTAAGTATGTAAATGTAAAACATAAAAGCCTTACTCGAGCTAAGTTTAATATGTGGGTCATAAGCACAATTAATATTGACTAATGACGCGTCGCGACTTTTTTTGGCTTGTAGCAAGTAGCGAATAATGAACTAGATCTAAGAGCTATTGCCTCTTGCTACGGTGCGGACTCGCTGCATCGTAAGGTCCACTCACACCGGCACACAAGTTTTATCGCGGAAGTTAGTACTACTAATATATATTCTGTGGCGGAAGCCGGTAGGTCCAAGGACATCGTTTTTACTGTAGGCAATAAAAATACGTCCAGAGTACGTCAATTACACTGTACTGATTTTGCAGAGCAGAAAGATTTAGTAGGCTTGCTTCCCTTGAATATAAAATATCAAAACTACTGAATCGATTTTAATCATTTTTTCAGTGAGTGACATAATCAGTAAATTAATTAAAAAAATAAATAAAATATAATATTTTTATTCAAAATGGGTATCATGATACACTTTTTGAAAGTCGAACGAAGAAACTACGTTGCCTACCACCGGTTCGGGAACTACCCCGCCGAGAAGAACCGGCGTAAGAAACTCGCACGGGGCCATCTTTTACTAAAAAAATGGAAAATTACAAAGTTATGGCTTACAGCTATGTAACATTTATTATTTTTTAACAAAAAATTAAAACCGACTTCCAAGGTAAAAACAAAAGTAATATTCTTAAAAATAATCTAAAAAGAATCAAATAATTCTTATTCCTTATTATAGTGCCATCTTCAGACTTCGCCTAAACCTGAACTATTTCTGTACTCAATCTTCATGCTTTTTGCTCGTTTAAAGATATAAGATAGTGTGTCGCGGACTTTTTTGTAGATATTTATACGATCTACAATCACTTAGAACATTTTATGGTTCTATCTTTTATAGTTTCGGCAGCGTACGCAAAAGAAGTAACTTTTCTGGTTGATTTTACACCTGGCGTCCGAAAAACCCAAATATCTTACGAAACACATTTTTTTCCAAAATAAAATTTAGCTTATGTTCAGCAGAAATATTGTAGAATTCGTTGGCTTTTGCTTGGAGTAGTATAAATAAAGCCAAAATCCTCGAACTTGTATCTATAAGGATTCAAAAGTTCTGTTGGGTACCTTCGGAACCAGGGTACATCCTGGCGCAAAATCTTACTTTTTGGTAGTATATGCCTGAAACACTTCAAAAAAATTGAAATCACTATATGTTCCCATATAAATTTTGAGGAGTTCCCTCGATTACTCATGGATCCCATCATCAGGTCACCACTTTTATGAACATGGTACCAAATTCGAATCAAACCCTATACAACACAAAAAGAATTTTGTAAATCGGATCACAAACGGCTGAGTGATCGTTGAACATACATAAAAAAAATACATACAGCCGAACGTATTACCTCCTCCTTTTTGGAAGTCGGTCAAAAATAAAAGAAAAGTAACACCGCGCAAACGCTGTTTCATGCCGGATTTCTGTGAGCCCGTGGTATTTCTCCAGTCGAGCCGGCCCATTCGTGCCGAAGCATGGCTCTCCCACGTCAAAATTAGGTAGTGGTAGGTACGAGTACTCCAATAATTACCGGCTTTTTATCAATACAATTAAAATTTAAATGTAAATACCAGGCCGACCTAAATTATAGCTATCATCATTTAGCAGATAGGCGACTGTAATTTGGTACACTTTATTACTTAATACTTATCAGAACAAACACAATGCTTTAATTCAGTAACAATCAATTTGCGAGCCACCAGCAGTCGTCAGCAGTTTTATGCATGTGGGTCGTATTATATATTATGACCTTATTTATTATAGCTATCTAATCACGAAATGTTTTTCAGCTGCACCGGTAAATACTTAACTCATAAGGTAAAAATAAAAATGTTAAAAAATATTTTAATATTGCTTCAGAAGTACTAAATTTCATTTCAGTTATCTACGCGGGTAAGGTAACTGCGGTAGTTTGAGTAGTAACTAGTAGGTAGTCATAAGCTCAAATTGCCTATTATAAATTAACTTCTATTCAAATAGAATTATATATTAATTCATGTAATTAAATCAGTATAGAGTATTTAAATGATAGTAAATGTTGGCGCCAATAAGTACCACAGTCCACAGCAATCCTTGCCACTCACCAGCCCAGCTCCCGAACCTCTTGGCGAGCGGCTGCACCTCGTTGGGGAGGAAGTACTTCATCAGGTAGGAGCTGGCCAGCTCCAGGACGCTCCACAGCGAGTCCAGGACGAACAGCAGGCTCGTCACCGCGCCGATCACCGCGAACAATATCATCCACATTTCGGACCGTATTCAATACTATATACTATAAAAAGGGTTTTACTATAATGTATATTATTAAACCGGTATTTTATGATAAATAATTACAACATGTTATCATTTACGCGTGTGGCGCGCGCTCGTTAAGGCCGCGGTCTCGGCACTGCACCGTGCCGATGCCGGTTCTGTGACGGTTCTGTGACAGTTCTGTGACGGTAGTGTGACGGAGTGACACTATGAATCGGTAATGAGCTGCCGTTGCGTCAGCCATTGTTTGTTTATGTTTGCTTTGGTGACACTTTTGACAGTTAAGAATAGAAAGTCAGTGTCATCCGTAGAAGCTTCCAAATAACGTAATATCTAGATAGGCAGGCGAACTATAAACTTTAATGATAAACAAAATATTTAAGTTGAAAGCCAATAGTTTAGAACTCTACTCTAGACTCTAGTATTTCTCCTCTACATATAAGTTTTATGTAATATTTTTAGTATACTTCGATTTATATTTGAATCTAGATATAAATAAAAATTGGTAACATTTGTAGCTGCCCATCTGCCCATGCTTTTACCAAAATGCACCGAAATTATACAGTGTAACTTTTTAATATACAATGTGTCCCGACACTGGTGTCCGATCCTTTAATGTCATGATCTATGGAATATTTTATCGACAAATTGGCTCTCAATTTTTCTTTCTCACTCACGGTTGTAAAATGGCAGCCATTTTAGTTTTTCTCGGGCTTTCACACTAATCTGACCAATCTTTCTCATGTAAATATCCAATGAAGTTAAAAAAGGTCTCATTTGATAGTTAAATTTGTGGACTATGCTTACACAGGCAATATGTTATAAATTTCGTGGAAATAAACATAGAAAAACCAAAACTAAAGGAAAAAAAATGTATATATTTTAATTAACGGCTTTTTGTGAAAAATCTAGCGCATTAAACTGGGTTCTTTTTTATTTTAGAAAGATAGAGGAGGTTTTCATTTTAAATAAGTTCCTTTACTTCTATGCTCTAAGTCAGATAGCTTAGAAGTTATAACGATTTTCTTATGAAGTATTGGTCAGATTATGTATGAGAGCTAGATAAATTTTTTTAAAGCCAATTTGTCAATAAAACATGCCATACATCATGACATTAAAGGATCGGACACCGGTGTCGGGACTCGGGACACTATTACATGGCGCTATTTATTATGTTTGCTTACATTCGGTCAAGTTGTGAATGCTATAATTAAAAGAAGTACAGAAAAATAATTCGAATGAATCAATATGATTCTTGATCTCTTTTTTATTGACTCCTCCTCTTTTAAGATTGATTAGAAAATAGAAAGAGAAAAAGATGTAGAGAACGATTAAAATAAATACTAATAATCAAATAACTAAAATAATAATTGGTGAAATCTCTCAATCAACTAGACTCTAGACTTAGATAAATGATTAGGCTCTAGAGTAATAAAACTAAATTATGGAAATAAAATATGTATTAATCCAATTTGGTAATTTCATTTCGTTATCAATTAATTATTTAGAAATCAATTATATACAGGTAGTAAAGTAGACGACAGTAAAATCTAATAAAATGAAGAAACAGTAGTTCAGGGCTTCCCAAACTATGCGTCGCGGCGCCCCGGGGCGTCGCAACATCGTCCAGGGCGTTGCATGTCAACACAATTAAATCGAGTAAACGCCTCGCCCATTATGTCTTTCATACATCCCGGGCAGTCTAAATCCCCGGTTTCAGAAGCATAATAATTATGCTCAGAAAAGCAAGCGCATCCTTCGCCAGCCTTGCTGGCTTTAATATCTTTCATAAATATTTTTTTAAATTTTTATGCTTGTGTTTTGATTTGGTCATTATTTCCTTATAACAATATAAGTGTTCAAATAGTGTTTTATGATAACATATGTTGGGTAGGCTAGTTCTAAAATTAGATTATTTTTGGGGGCTGGGTTGAGGGGCGTCGTAAAGAAATGGCAAAGTCTCAAGGGCGTCACAGTACAAATAAGTTTGGGAAGCCCTGCAGGTCTATATAATAAAATAAAATATAATTTTCAAACGCTTATTCATTCGTCATTTATACTTATTTGTTCAATATAAGAATATTACCAAAAACTCACGCCTGTGGGAATTTTCCGTGAGTTTGTTTTGAGTAGAAGTAGGCTGTAGATAATAATTTTTTCCATCTTATATTCAAAGTCAAAGATTTATCTATACTAATATTATAAAGCGGAAGAGTTTGTTAGTTTGTTTGTTTGAACGCGCTAATCTCAGAAACTACTGGTCCGATTTGAAAAATTCTTTCAGTGTTAGATAGTCCATTTATCGAGGAAGGCTATAGGCTATATTTTATTACGCTAAGACTTATAGGAGCGAATAAATAGAGGAAAATGTGGAAAAAACGAGGGAAATTATTTGAAAGGGCTTATTTGAACTCGCTAATCTCAGGAACTACTGGTCCGTTTTAAAAAAAACTTTCAGTGTTAGATAGCCCAGTTATTGAGGAAGGCTATAAGCTTTATTTTATCACGTTAAGACTAATAGGAGCGAAGAAATAGAGGAAAATGTGGAAAGAACGGGGATAATAATTTGAAAGGGCTTATTTTAACGCACTAATCTCAGAAACTACTGGTCCGATTTGAAAAAAAATTTCAGTGTTAGATAGCCCAGTTATCGATAAAGGCTATAGGCTATATTTTATTACGCTAAGACTAATAGGAGCGGAGAAATAGAGGAAAATGTGGAAAAAACGGGGGAAATTATTTGAAAGGGCTTATCTCACGAACTACTGGAGCATTTTTTCTGTTAATCGGATCAGATAAGAAGTAGACCACGTGAAGGATCATAGGCTTTTTTGTGGACTAATTTTTCTGTGAAATATCTAATTTACGCGGGCGAAGCCGCGCGGAACATCTAGTCCTTGATATTTATCCTTCTTCGTTTGAACAGAGACCGTATATTTATTACTCTATGGTTTGAATTAGAAACCATCACATGACAAAATGTTTACATACAGATCAACAAAGGCAAAAAATATAAATAAGATAATATTCTGTATGTTTTACGTCTCAATTGTCAAAATATGTTTAAGTACTAAATACCTCATAAAATAAACGTCCATATTTTTTTTTATATTTATTTTTATTGCATTATTATTATAAACTTTAAAGTTTTTATAAGCACAATATTATTATGTAGCGCAATAAGCGTAAAACTCCGGAACAAGTTCGGTTAACCTTCACTCTGATAGCCGATAGGTCAAAGCCATATTATAATTCCTATATTAAGTGTTGTTTATTCATTTTTACTAAGTCATCGCCCTTTGATTACATAAAAAAGTTGAAATGAGAACCATTCTTAATAGTAAGGGGCCCAAATTGTGTCCTTGTAGTACCCCATATTTACGTCAATCCCAAGAGACACCTTGCTGAATATTACTTACCCTATGACTTCCATTACGTCAAATTAGCTTGGACGGTTTCAGGCCCACTTTCTTATGATAATAGGTAATGTTTTAATTTCGTAATTGACATCGTATGGTGCATGTACTGTAATGGCTTCGAGAAATCATGATAGAAGACGTAAGTCATAAGTGTATGTAATGGATAACTAACATTTCGACTGCTCCTAGGTAGACTATCGTAAGCCACAAAATGGCAAAATTCGTTTTATTGCGAAAATGCATATATTTAAGTTAGATCTTTTAGGATCTTCAAGAAAAAATATTAAATTCGAACTACAACTGCCTTTTACTAAACGTAAACTGTAGTATGTTTCAAACGCCTCCGACGTTATTTATCGTTAGTCCCTTAGCAATAGTCTACGCGGAGTAATACTGGAGCAGATACCCGAATTTACACATCGTATTTATCAGTAGCGATTGTCTACGCCGGATGAACTTTAACGTAAACTATAGTTTGTACCACTTACAATTGTTTACATTGGAACTTCTTTCGAAAAATATATATCAAGTGTAACTTACGATTTTTTTCGTTGGAATTTTAGTAATGATAAATATCGTATGATAAATATACAATATTCTACTACGGTAACTATTATTTTTTATTTATTGTATCTATATCTTACTACATTCTACGTCGTACTATTCATTAACATACGATATTTTACCGATCTATTATTTTTAAAACAACTATTATTTATGAAATTAGGGGCAAACAAGCAAACGGGTCACCTGATGGAAAGCAACTACCGTCACCCATGGACACTCGCAACGCCAGAAGAGTTGCAAATATGTTTTCAGGTCGTATTGGTCTGGAAATACTGCCGGTGGCAGTTTGTTTCAGTTTTACTGTGAAAGAATCATCAAGGTGATGAGGATGGTATATTCCCGTGGAACGATGGCGAAATGTTGCAGGAGGTGCGATTACGAACAATAATTCTTCGGAGCACCTCCCATTAATACAGCAGCTGATAGAAGATGTAGAGCGAAGCCACATTTGAGGGTAATGCCAAGGGGTCTAGCTTGTTTGAAACACTATGGCTGTCTACAATCCAAGCTATCCTTCGTTGATTACTATCCAGAGGGAATAGTTGGTAACAGTTGGTTTTGTCGCCCGTGCCCATAAGAACAGTATTCCACGTGAGGCCGAATCTTCGCCTTGTGTACTATCTCGCTCTGTAAAGAATACTAAACTTATTTAAGGCTAACTTGGCTTTAGTCATTTATCGCCCGAGAACGGAACATTTTTGGGGATGATAAGTATCTCATGATCTTTCCCGGGATTCAAAGTATCCCCATACCAAAGATCAGAAAAATTGGTTTAGCGGTTTGGACGTGAGGTGGTAACATACGCATACACAGATAGACAAACATACTTTTACATTCATATAGTGTAAAAGTATACATGTATATTGTATACTTCTATAATAATATCAGTATGGATATAGATTGTACTTGGTTTATGTTTCATGATTTCTTTTTTTGGTCAGGAAACTTTCAGGAACTAGTATAGTATCCCAAATGATCCTCTTCATATAGTCATATTCCTCATGTCAGAGGGTCGTGACTTCTCCTTTCTATGACCTTCCTCCTAATGATGTTACGCCAGCTTTTCTTTCCTATTTTTCGCCACTCGAAGCCTCGTTTTTTTTAATTGATTTTTTTTGGACTCATTAATTGTGATGTGGATTTAATAGGAGCAGTCCCAATCGTTAGTCCTAACGATTGGGACTGCGGCCCGAGGTCTTTCTCCCTCAGTCTCGCCAGTGACTATTTTAAAATTATCTCCTTTCTTTCTGGCTATGTGTCCATAGTATTGTAAGATATATTGAGGCAGATGGTAGAGAGCCTTGTTTTTATGTTTAGTTTAGCCAGGACGGAAGTGTTAGTTCTGAAAGAAGTCCATAAAATTTAGCGCATTTTCCTTATCGAAGGCGTCCTGTGTTGTGTCTGCGGCTTATAGAATTCAGAGTCCATGTCTTGGATCAGTAAAGGAATATGGAAAATACTAAAGTATGAACAAGTTTCGTTTTATTTTTTAAGAAATCCTTTTGTCACGCCAGGTTTTACGCGTTTGAGATTTAGCACTCTTAGCCATCCCAATTCTTCTACGGATATCTTGTTCACAGGAGCCATTTTTCGTAATAGTAGACTCAACAGGCTTTCAGAACAATCCGCAACATGAAATAATATACCTATTACCTAGCAATGGTTTGCGATTTTCTAGATGATGCCCACAACATCTAACGCAAAAAATTCATTTGTTTTGCGAAGGCCGTATATTTTACCGGTATAGAAAGTATCCTATGTCCTTTTCCAGGACTCCCAAGTATCTTCGTACCAAATTTCAGGAAATCAAACGATTGTCCTCGTTTGGGTGTAAAGAAGTAACGACAGAGACACATTTTTGCATTTATTATATTAGTATTGAAGTATGGATTACGATGAATACTTATCTCATATTTTAAGTTATACATCATATCATATAGATTTTTAAGAATGTTAGAAAATTTCATTATTTCATAGAGCAGACCTTTTTTAATATTGATGCTTTGCAAGCCAACTTAACTGATTACATACTATATTTGAGCACTTTTTTTGCACATCATTAGTATAAATCGTGTCAATGACCTGCTTCTAAAATTTAAAACACACTTTTAAAGGTAAACATATATTTTTTTGAAACGATAATTTATAACAATTCATTTTCTCAAACATACTATAAATTCGAATTTGGTTACATACAGCACAAAAACGTTAAAGAAGTCCCCTGTATAGTATGGTAAGTAAACGTTACTATATTTTACCAAGAAAAAATTTCAACGTAAACTGTCGTTAGTGTTAGTTGCAATAATTTTCGTTGTAGATTTTCCAAAGAATAATATCGCAACAACAATTTCAGCTAAACCAAACATATAATATAGTATTTTGTTGCATAAGTTAATACCTAACACTATTGTTGTTGCTCATGCCAAATTACATAACAATCGGTTGAAAAATGAAGTCGTGGTTCAAATTTGCAACTTCAAACGCTCCTCCTGTAAAGTTGTCTTTTTGATGTTACGATAGTCTACCTAGGAGCAGTCGATTTTAATATGTATATGGGCGATTACTCATTTTTAGGGTTCCGTACCCAAAGGGTAAAAACGGTACCCTATTACTAAGATTTCGATGTCTGTTTGTCCGTCTGTTTGTCTCCAGGCTGTGACTCAAGAACGGTAATAGATGAAATTTTCGCAAATTATGTATTTCTGTTGCCGCTATATCAACAAATACTAAAAATAAAATAAATTAAATGTTTAAGGTGGGCTCCCATACAACAAACGTGATTTTTTGCAAATTTTTGCACTATATAAATGATGGCAATATATAGGCACAAATATTCATAAAATGTTCCATTTTATTTATTTTATAATAATTAATAATTTAAATTTAAATAAAATTAATAATTAAGGGCTCCCATACAAAAAAACACATTTTTTCCTATTTTTGTTCTATGGTACGGAACCCTTCGTGCGCGAGTCCAACTCGCGCTTGGTCGATTATTCCTTTATAATTTTATCAAACCTTATGACTTATCTATCTTATTTGACGACCTCTGTGGCTCAGTTGGTGGGCTGTTGGTAGCGCAAGCCGGGGGTCGCGGGTTCGAATTCCGCCGACGGAACGACATGTTTTCAAAAGTTCCTGGGTCATGGATGTGTGTTAAATATGTGTATCATATTATATTAAAAATCTTAAATATATGTATAGCATAAAAGTATTAAATGTATTTCCGTTGTCTTTTTTTTTTTTCGCAGAGAAATGCTGTGACGCATTCGACGCAAGGGATGGGGACTCCCACTGCGGATATGTGGGACTCGCCGCGGCGAAGATGGTGAGTGCCGCGGCCCTACCCACTAAAACTCTGCGGTGCTCCTCTCCACCACTTTTAACGGTGACGTGGGAACTGTACAGACACCACATCACCGTCAGTGGACGTCTGCTTGTTGCAGACTCCTCTCTGTGGGGGCGTTTACTCGCCCCCCAGGCCAAACAGAGGCCCCTGTAGGGGCTTGCTTAGACCATTCCACTGCCTTTTGTCGCGATGCACACGAGCACCCTGCGCATCACGACCCTCTCGGGGGCTCAGTGCAATGAACGACGGCATCCCCATACCGTCGCCCTGAGCACCCCGGTTATGGCGGGACGTTGTTGTCGCCATTGTTAGCACGACGTCTTCGCCTTGGCCGTCTTCTGGGGTCGAGCGCCTCCCTCTCTCTTGTGCGCTCGGCCTCTTCTTTAGCAGAGATGACATCTTCCGCGAAGTCTTCTACCGCTTTCCATTCCGGGGCACCGCGCAGCATTGAGCAGATCAATGCTGGCAGTGTCAAGTCGTGTCCAATGGCGGCCTCGAGGGCCGCACGTTGTCTAATCCAGGAGGGACAGGCCGTCACGGTGTGCTCGGCCGTGTCCCTGTCCGCGTCACAATGATGACAGCGTGTGGTCTCTTCTCTTCCAGCGATCTCGCACAGGCGGAACGAGAGTGCTCCGGCTTCTCTGTCAATCCATTCTTTCAGAACAGGGCGGATGGATAGGATTAGATCCACGCTAACTCGTGGATTTTCTAGCCGCTCCTTCCACTGTTCTATGGCCCTCTCTCTTGCGTCGCTCCTTCACCGACGTACGGCGTCCGGTAAGGGGTTGCCGCTCCCTGCGCGGAACGTCGGCGAGGGCACGCGCGTCCAAGTCCCAGGGGATGGCTCCCGTGAGATGGATCCTTAGAAATTGTGCGGTAGCCTCGAACGGCTCGGGTAGCCATCACCCTTTGCAGCCTGCCCAATGCGAGCTGATTTTCCTGCTGCAAGCGATCCGCCCAGATCAGCGCCCCATACATGGCCATGGAGCGCACGACCCCCATGTATAATCGCCGACAGCCAAGGCTCGGGCCCCCGAGGTTCGGGAGCATCGAGGCCAGGGCTCCGGCCGACTTCGTCACCTTCGTTTGTAGCTTGTCGAAGTGTGCCTTGAACGACCATCTACTGTCCAGGACGAGACCCAGATACGTCATTGATGATGTGACTTTTATCTGGGTCCCACCGACTACTATCACCGAATCGCGGGGTGGAGAATTCCTTGGCCCGTGAAAGCATATGGCTTCGGACTTCTCCAGTGCCACTTTCAGTCCCAGAGCGCGAATCTTGCGGACGGTCTGGGCGACTCCGGCTGTTGCGCGGATGGCAGCCTCGCGGTATGTTTTGCCACGGCTGAGGGTGCAGGTGTCGTCAGCGTAGCACACCTCTTCAACTCCGTGTATGTTAGCTCCAGAGAGCACCGGATTATATCCGACATTCCACAGAGTTAGTTGGTCCTACGGCAGACCCCTGTGGAACGCCACAGTCTACGTCTTCTTCTTCCCAGCCGTCCTGGGTTGGGTATTGCACTGAGCGTTCCGAGAGATAGTCGCCGATGACTTTGCGTATATGTATCTCGGAACGCCGTGCCGTCTTAATCTTGTCTGGTTACCCGTAACACAAGTCCATCAGGTACTTACCACGGGGCCAGACTCACGTGGTGTGAAGCGTCCATAGATATTATTATTATATATTATTATCTACTTCATCATTTAGCTATATTTCAAAAAAAATTCACATGCACCATAATAAAAAAGTGCAGGAAAAACCACACTATAGGTATGTGGTAAATTCACGAACAATCAATTCAACTTTGTCTTTACCAGTCATTTTACAGTTCACATTATATATTTTTGGGTTTTGGGTTTAATACGTTTTAACGTTTTGATTTTATTTAATTCTACTTGAAAAGAAAAACACAAAAACAAGAACAATTTTTTTGTATAAACCAAAACATTTTTACTGCTAAGTATACCTACTTATTACAATTTTGCGTAAAGTATACTGTTACTATATATTATATTTAAATGTTTTCTATTCCTATAATATGTAGATGTGCAAAATTACATTCACATTTTGTTTTAAAATGCTTATAATTTGCTTTTTATTTTTAAAAGGCTCTTTAAAATATAATATTAAGTACTTATTTGAAGTTTTAAACAAGAAGTAAGTTAGTACAAGAGTTATTTATTCACTAATGATTAAAGATAAAATACGAACAAATTACATAGTAATAAAAACATTATTATTTAATTTGTTCAACTTATTTCTACAACTCTAAATTATAGGTCCGATTTACTTAAAGGATTTAATTTTTAATTACAATATTAAATTATCTCATTACAAAGGACTCATTTAATGAGTATTGGATGATATTATAATCTAAGAAAATCGTTGAGAGAGGCCTGGACATAGTGCAATGGAAGAGCATGTGATTCAGCAACAAACCAAAGGCCACAGCACTGCGTTGCGGTGTCGCGTCGCAAAAACAGCATCGCACAGAAATGCGATACGTCGCCGCAACGCACTGATGTGGCCTGGCCCATTGTGTCAATCCCGCCCCTTGACGGCTCGTGCCTCGTGTTTTCAAACAATCTGCGGCGTCTGTTGACATTGTTGCTGCTGCATCTTCACGTCAGCCGGTTTCATGTTCTCCTTCAATATAACAGCTGAAACAGAGAAAGAGATGAAAATCAAATAATTTTGTCTGAAGACATAAAAATCTGTCCAAGCAATAAAACTCTACTAATTTATGATACATATTATATATTTTCTTTTTGTGAAATTTTAGTATTCATTTTTAGCAGGCGCTGCAGTTATTCAAGGCGCCTGCTCAATGCTCATACATATATCCTAAGATCCGACCGTAAAATCCTGTATGAATCGTTTTTTTCGATCAAATATATTTTAAAATAATCTTTAGAACGTATAGAATGGATTAATGTTGGGTTGCCTTGTTAAAAGTAGCCGCAAGTACCTCTAATTGAGCAAAATGAAAGCCCGTCATACAACTTGCGTGTATTCAATAGAAAAGTAAGAACTAAGAAGGAATGACATTGAGGAATGATAGGACACTACGCATAAAAATAAAAACGCCTGTTAAATAAAAATAGCAATCTTGCGGGCCTATAATAATTTTTTTTATTGTTTCAGTTGTATCTATGGGGACCCCTAAAATTTTTAATATTTTTTCCATTTTTGTATCAAAATCTTAATGCGGTTCACAGACTACATATACTTACCAAGTTTCAAAAGTATAGCTCTTATAGTTTCGGAGAAAAGTGGCTGTGACATACGGACGGACAGACAGACGGACAGACAGACAGACAGACGAATCTATAAGGGTTCCGTTTTTGCCATTTGGCTACGGAACCTTAAAAACGAATAAATTGTATCTGCGTCAAATTGCCAAATTTTATTATCATCAGTAGTGTTAGCACGGCGACCAGCGGAAATGCGAAAGTATGGACAAACTGTGGAAATAAACCTAAGGTGCCGTTCCGATCTTTTTTCGTTCCGAAAAATTCAATTAAAATGCCACTTTATGACACACTATAGTATATGTCATAATGTAGGATATTATTTGAATTTTTAGAACTATAGTCTGTCATAAAGTGGTTTTTTAATTGAATTATTCGGAACTAAAAAAGATCGGAACGGCACCTTAAGTTTATCTCCACAGTTTGTGAATATAGTCTGTCATAAAGTGGCATTTTAATTGAATTTTTCGGAACGAAAAAAGATCGGAACGGCACCTTAGGTTTATTTCCACAGTTTGTCCATACTTTCGCATTTCCGCTGGTCGCCGTGCTAACACTACTGCAGTAGTTTCGGAGTCTATGCGTTATACTTAGGGCGGATTCGACCAAACTGGAGTAAAATTTTACTCGAGTATAACTGTCTCCTAATCTAAGAGTAAGCTGGTTTTGCGTTTTTCCAACTTCTAATCCAAGAATGAGGTAATTACACGGGAGTAAATATTTACACGGGCTATTTTGGTGGAGTAAATATTAAACTGAGAATAGTTGCACAACAGGGTTCAACTGTCACGGTCGGTATCATTGTGAACTATTAATTGTCATTTTATTTCATACTCTTTGAGTAACTTGGTAAAATGCAAACGATAATACCCTAGAGTAAATTAAAGGAGTAAAATTATTCTCATGATAGTTATACTCGTGTAACTTCAAGTTTGGTCGAATCGGGCCTTAACAAACTAATATCTAGAACATAGAGTAACTTAAATATAGTAGGTAATCTAGAACAATTTCTTAATTATCTATCGTTCTTTCACGTCTATCATAATCGCCTGTGAAACACCCATTATTATGTAACCGTAAAACCTAGATCGGTCTAGGCCAGTCTGTGTTTGCAACACGTTATAAAAATTTGGAAATTGGTAATCAGTCGCGTTGTCATATTCTATTACAGTCATCAAGAGGTGCTAATCTTTTGAACTTTAACATACAATCCCTCACATTGTAATGTGTTACGTATAGTATATATTACGTATATTATAGTATAATGTATACAGTGTTTTTTGTCAGGTACTAGCGATATTTTAAGCACTCATGTATATGACGTACTTGTTATGCAAAAAAACACTAACCTCCTTCGCCTGTATGTGGCAGGCACTTTATTATTGACTCTACCCGGTTATCAAAAACATTATTTGCGAGGTTTCGTCCTATTGTCATAAAAATAACCTTAAATGAAAGGCAATTAGATAGTCTACCATAAAAAAAACCACAAAAAGGGTGTTTTTATTCAAAAAGTTAAAATTAAGAAATTAAAAAAAAAACCCCGCCGAATAACTTTAAAAAGTAATGAAATAATATTAACTGCCTTTAAGTTCAAATAATTCCTAACTTGTGTTAAGTAATATTTTAGTCCATAATTGTTGTCAAGGTGTGTCGGGGGACCGCCAAGTAAACTACGACCTACAACCGCCAAGTCGCTGATTATCTCGATTCAGTTCGCTGTGAATTGATCCTTAAACTTGTTATGTGAAATCAAAGATCTATATTAGCGGTCCCCCGACACACCTTAACAACAATTATGGACTAAAATATTACTTTACACACGTTAGGAATTATTTGAACTTAAAGGCAGTTAATATTATTTCATTACTTTTTAAAGTTGTTTGGCGGGGGTTTTTTTAAATTTCTTAATTTAATTTTATTTCATACTTTTTAAACTTGTGTTGTTTTAAATAGTGCAGAATAATTCCTATCAACACAATCATATTCTCGTGATTACCATATTCTATCAATGTCTATTTCGATGAGGCCGTTAATATGAGCCCAAACATGAAACCTCCACTTTGGGTTCATACGAAGCTCGGTTCCTATAGAATCCAGGTGATGCTGCAGCAGCAGCATGTAAATATTTACTGGCTATCTATTTCTTACTGGTTGTCGCAATTAAAATGAGCCCAAACACGAAACCTCTGCTCTAAGTTGGCGAGGAGTTGGATATCCTATTGATTACCAGGTGATGCTGCAGCACCAGGTCAACTTTCCATTATTGTGTGTATACGTATATTGTATATTCACAAATGTCACGAACTAGAATGAAATATAAAACCCATCAAACGACTACAAGTTGCCAACGGCCTTTCATGAACCAGATAAACCCTGATTGTTCAGCACTGAACAGGCTGATGATGATGAATCATATCTAAGAACACTCTCGATCATGTCAGCTTTCAAACAAAAAAAACTAGATCAAAATCGGTCCACCCGTTTGGATGCTACGATGCCACGGACAGATACACACACAGACAAAAAAATAGAGAAAACACGTGCAAATTTTACAACTATTGTATTTTTTTACAGAAACAGCCCCTATAACCCATTTTTATTAAATTTGCAACATATGAATTTAAACCGGGCAACTCTAGCCAGATAACATTACAACTTACAAGACTAACGGCCGTTCCCAATATTTGATCTATCTCTGGTTTTGCCCTACTAGAGATAGGAATAGCTCACAATTGACATAAAATATATGTCTCTAATGTTTAACGGCCGTTCCCAATATTTGATCTATCTCTGGTTTTGCCCTACTAGAGATAGGAATAGCTCACAATTGACATAAAATATTTATGTCTAATGTGAGCTATTCCTATCTCTAGTAGGGCAAAACCAGAGATAGATCAAATATTGGGAACGGCCGTAATCTGAGCTATTCCTATCTCTAGTAGGGCAAAACTAAAGATAGATCAAATATTGGGAACGGCCGTTAGGGCCTGTTACACCACTTATTGATAAGGCTATCCACCAATTAACTTGACAGATCAAGTATGGAGAATCTGTCAAAAAAGTTGTGAATAGCCTATTAGGCACTTTATCAGAAAGTGGTAAAACAGGCCCTTAATATTATCTCTATAATAGTCCTATTTTGAACGCGTAGTGGGACTGTGTAGAGGACCCGTGAAGATAATATTATTTAATACATTATACGGGTTGTCACAAAACAAAGTAATTTTTGCGTTTTAACTTCAATGTTTCTATGAGAAACGCCAAATCGTCATGAATTTTCCCATACAAAAAAAAGGGACGCATACACACCCTAAACTTTAGGGTATGTATGTGTCTCTTCTATAGAGTTTAGAAGCTTTTGTTACGTTTTGTATACATCCTATATAGTCTATTAATGTTTGTTGATCTTTGTCAAGCATTAGGATGTGTGTATAGTGTATACCTAAATTATTTACTATTATGAAATTTTGGCGTTGAGACTTTTTGCATGCTTGTATAATAACGTAAGTGCAAATAAAGATTTGATATCGATACAAAGTAACAAAAATTTTCACAACATCAATCAACAAATTGGCCTGTAATAATCTGTCTGTATCAATTCGTGTAATTGAGCCTATATTTCTGTCTGATTATTTCACCTCGAGGCTTTAACCTTTATTTCAACAGCATAAGGCTCACCGTTTTGATATTATGAGGCAGTATAAAACTGAACGGTGTATGGGTGCAATCTGCAACATTGTAGTGCTGAAAATGATTAGGTAAAGCGCAACAGACTCATTACCTACAAATTACAATGTACCTTACATTCCTGTGCGTCTCAAATCTCAATACTCTCGAGTCTCGAATCGAACGCTTTGTATCCCTAGGTTTTGAATTTTTCTTACTAAGTTTCAAAAGAGATTTCAATATTATTTATATCTACGTAGTACTGTTTTTGATACACGGCATACGGCACTCGTCGTCGGCAGCGGCTGCTGTTCGTCTGTAATAATCCTCAGAGGTTTTGTAAATGATATGAATTAGAAAACCTAGCCAAAAGCGTTATGACGACAGGTTTTTTTAAATCAGTACCTTTCTTCCTGCCACAATAAAACCAGCTTACTAATAGAAAATATTGTACTTATATGACTTTATCCTGTAGAAAAGCCTTTTTAGGCTTCCGTTATCCGTATTCAAAGGGTAATTATAATTTTTAACAAAAAATCCCAGAACTGAGATACTTGACATAAAACTTGGCCGGTACCAGAGTAGACCGAATTATAGAGTATGTCGATCACTGACTAACCCCGGTTGATACTTCAATGACTGTCCGTCACCGTGGCTTAGCCGCGCTAGCTATACAGTTGAAACTCTCACAAATTTTGTATTTCTGCTGCCGCTAAAAACAAAATGTAAAATCAAAATCAATGTATATTATTTAACCTACATTAAAGACATGCCCATGGGGGGAAAAGTAGTACAGAAACACTAAAATACTATAAAAACGGAAACCTTCGTGCGCGAGTCGGACTCGCACTTGGCGGATTTTTTATGTCGTGTTACGGCACGAATAATATTTCAT
This sequence comes from Aricia agestis, assembly GCF_905147365.1. Taxonomy (NCBI): domain Eukaryota; kingdom Metazoa; phylum Arthropoda; class Insecta; order Lepidoptera; family Lycaenidae; genus Aricia; species Aricia agestis. Next base: position 26,998,606 of record NC_056406.1, on the reverse strand, counting down.
AACTATTTTGGGTCTAGAGCCTAGACCGTGATGTCGAAAGTGAACGGTGAGTTTGATGGTCTGCACGTCTAGCGGGCTAGAGGTAACTATTTTGGGTCTAGAGCCTAGACCGTGATGTCGAAAGTGAACGGTGAGTTTGATGGTCTGGGGGGACTTTCGGCGGGGTATCATAATGTTAATTAAAATCTGCGAAACCTGACACACGTTACAATGTTGAATGCGAAATTCGATATTAGCTTCCTAACACAAAACTAGATTGCGAAACATAAAAACCTGCCAAGTGCGTGTCGGGCCACGCGCAATATAGGGTTACGTACTTACGTAGCACCATAGCCGGGCATTAACTCGTTAATCCGTTAATCGTTAATTAACGAAATTAACATTTTGATTAACGGATTAACTTTTAAGTTAACTTTTAAAAACATTAAGGGACTCGTTAACTTCCGTTAATATGCAGAAGTCCGTTAATCGTTAATCCAATGCCTACTATTTACCACACGACACCGCGACGCGGCGCGAAAAAAGGTGCTGACAGTTAGTATGAAACGACAAGTGCCAAGCGGGCGGGCAGCGCGGCGCCGCGACACGGCAGTAGCGAAACAAAAACAATACTAGTTACTACGAATAACAAAAACTAGTTTTTATTATTCGTAGACTAGATACATTTTCAGGCGCATGCGAGTAAGACGAGATTTGTTTCGTTTTATCATATGATTACTCAGCGCCGGTGCTTATAGAGAGAGTGATTTGTTTATTGTTATTATAAATCATTTGCATGTTGATAAAGAAGAGTGCAGTATAATTTAGTTAGGTAGAATACAATAATTATAGGAGTATTTTGTTTTGTCCCTAACATCTTAACTTCCAAAACCTTAAACCAACAGGTTTTGTATGTATGTTATGCTCAAAGACCGAAAACGCTCAGTGAGCGAAAATATGGCTCACAACGCGTTGTGGTCATAGCGAAACGGCCACGACGAGTTCTGGTAATCACAGAAATACCACATAGCGAAATTCGTTTCGTGGCTGACGTGTGGTAACTAACCTGGTTTCAGAACGCGTCGTGGCCGTTTTCATTAGGGCCACAACACGGATCGCGTCGTGGCTGTTTTTAAATGCTCAGAATGCGTCATGGCTTTTCTCGATTACCACAACGCGTTGTGAGCCATTTTTTCGCTCACTGAGCGTTTTCGGTCTTTGAGCGTAACATGTACACTAACGCAATGATATAAGTTACAACAAGGCCATATTACACATATTAACGGATTAACGATTAACGTTAACTTGCGTTAATTCGTCCCAAATGTAACGCTTTAACGTTTAACGAAGCTAACATTTTTTTAACGGATTAACGATTAACGAAGTTAACTATTTGATTAACGGTGCCCAGCTATGCGTAGCAACTACCGCTAGTTATTTTAAAATTTTGTATGTTCAATGAATGTACATTTATAATATTGTGTTTTACACTACTAACAACATCATCTCGGTTCAAAAGTTCCTTACTCCGCCGAATTTTTAGTTGATCGACTATTAGTCTGAGCGATAAGTTGAGAATGGCGAAATATAGAGATAAGGGTCTTAAAAATACGTGCGACAGCTCATTAGATTCGGGAAGACGTCTAGAAAAATGTATCGGAAGCGTGTATTAGCACACAAAAAATTGCAAAAGTTATAAGCAAATTATGTTGCAAAAAAAGGTATTAAGTTTTTTGTTAAAAACTTCGAAACTATTAACATTTAAGAAATTAAAAAAAGATTCTTAAAGAGGAGGAAATTTCCATAAAAAAAATCCCGACTCCCGGAATTCCATCTCTATAATTATTTATAATTTTAATTTAACGCTGAAAGTAAGCCTCCGCGCGGCATTTTTAGGTAGCGCGCGCGGCTTTAAAACCGAGCACGTCACACTGATTATTTTTTTAAGGTATTACTTAAATATTAATTTAAAAATTTAAAAAACTTTTGGTGTAGGTATTCCGAACACTTCAAAGAATCCGCTCCGGTTGGAAATTTAACTTAAAGTTTTTTCAACAAAAAATGCTATCTAACGAATTTTTTTAGAACTTCCGTCCGCATTGTAAATTAAAAAAATGTTTAAATAATTTTCGTAAAAATTTTTCACACACAAGTATATTTACCACTGCCTGTCTGTCTGTCTGTCTGTCTCCAGGCTGTAACTCAAGAACGGTTACAGCTAGTTGAAATTTTTACAGATTATGTATATCTGTTGCCGCTATTACAACAAATACTAAAAACAAAATAAAATTTATATTTAAAGGGGGCTCCCATACAACAAACGTGATTTTTTTGGCTTTTTTGCTCTACATCAATAATGGCAACAGGTAGGTACTTGATTTTTTCTCAAAATTCTTAGTTATATGTGTACTTACTTTAATATTTAATAATAATATTAAAATAAAATAAAAAATTAAGGGGTCTCCCATACAAAAAACACAATTTTTAGCCGGATTTTGCTCTATAATGGTACGGAACCCTTCGCGCACGTTTCCGACGCACACTTGCCCGTTTTTTTACTAACATGAGCATTGGCCCTCAATATTATAATTTATAACCAATTGCGGCTAATAATTACCAATTAGTAATTAAGATTCAGCAAGATCGAATTGGCAATGAATACATCTAGACACGCGGTAGCGTGTTAAGCCAAGTTCCAGCATAACAGAACTGCCGAGCAGCACCGTGTGTAAATATATATTTTTATAATAATTGGCCGCCGAGTTTTGCGAGCGCCGCGTATGGCGCGCCAAGGCGAGCGAATATGGTTAAGGTTGGCTAGCATCATCCTTTTAAGCATCATAAGAGAGCAATGAGTGACAAATACCACGTACTCACAGAAAACCGATATAAAATAGTCACATGTTATGTGGATGATGAATGATGGTACCAAAGGCTGGCCAAAATGTTTTGTTAATTATTATAGGTCATTTTTAGAAAAATCGGTACTGCGGTTTGGGCGTGAATAGGTAACAGACAGACAGACAGTCAGACACACTTTTGCATTTATATCCTTTGTTGTGGATATTCTTCAAATTATTAATGTATTAAAACATCCACAGTTTTGTTACTAAAATATTTTGTGGGAGTACACACGGACGTAAAGGAGTACATAGGAAAAAATCTCACAGCAAAAAGTAAATGTCTAAAATGTCATAATATAGAAAAAACAATAATTTAAAAAACTTAGCAAAACTCTTTTATATACAATCCGCAACATACTCCCCGCCTTCCAACACGCAACTTAGATTTGTTGCAAAAGACAGTAAGTGCAGAGGAATATGCAAAACTTAAACTAAGAGTAAGCTATAAATAGTTAAACAAAAACTTAAAACTATCAGGAGACAGGGGGGCGAACGAGACGACCAGCACGAGTGACCGGAACCGAAGAAGTACTTCCTTCATAGTACGATCGCTCCCAGCTCCTCCTCACCATGAGGCTGTAGGGACTGTAAAGCGCCATTCTATCTGTAGCCTCATATTTCTCGTTCTCGTTTACTAGAAACTTTTTATTTTTGACTTTTACTTTGTTTCTTACGCCCATTGTTTTGTGTCTCCAAACATTGTCTGTCGTAGACTGACTGACTAAAACCGAGTTGTCAGTTACCTTATCCTCGTCAGTTTTACCTGGCTTGTGAATGAGCCTGCACATAATTGGTAAATGACGCTTGGCGCAAATTACGCACTTTATGCTGCGCTTACAGTGCCTCCAGTAGTGCCCAGTACTCAGACAAACTGCACAAGCCTTCTTTCGCTTTATGATCTCCCAACGTTCTTCCAGAGTCTGGTTAACTGCTATCGGGCATTCAGAGCTTGGGTGTGAAGTTTTGTCGCAGAATATACAAGCATTTGCCTTTTTAGATGGAATCTGTTTCGGCTTCTGTTTGTTATCCGCTGCTATAAAACAGCATGTCGATGGTCCGGCCGCAGATTTCGCAGAGAAAGTCCTCGCTAAACGTATCCGTTCATCTGCAAAAACTTCCCGCTTGACGAATAAAAGCAGATCGCTCAGGGAGTTTGATTCGCTGCTGCCATCTATGCGTGATGGCGGCAGGCGGCTTCCACTAGTGGGTACAAAAACGCAGCGTACTTATTTTGCGTTACGCCCATGCTCTCTAATGCTAGTACATGCGTTGTTATTCTATCATGCAATAATGCAATTGGCAATCTTGTCACACCCTTAGATTGTGAAAGTACTAACTGAAGCAGCTCTCTAACGTAGTGCTCTATGACTAGCTCATCTCTTGCAAACCTTTGTTCGAGTTGCTCTATCACTACTTCGTACTTACTGCCGCACGGTGGGAAGCTCTCGACCATGTCTCTGGCTTTTTATCCAACTTCCATACATACTCTTCTTTTGTTTGTTTGAATCTTTGCATAAACTTTGCAGCTGCTTCAGTGGTATATTTTCCTTGCCAGCTATTGTCTTCAATAAAAAATTGAATAGAAAACATAATGGTCTCACTGTCTTCCCATAAGACTTTAATGAAAACCGGTTTTCATTAAAGTCTTATGGGAATATAGTTTCTCTCCTCCATCTTATTACTGAAATATTTTATTGCAGTTGTACGGAGTACATAGGAAAAAACTATGATATCCATACTAATATTATAAATGCGAAAGTATCTCTGTCTGTCTGTCTGTCTGTCTGTCTGTCTGTCTGTCTGTCTGTCTGTCTTGCTTTCACGCCAAAACTACTGAACCGATTGCAATGAAATTTTGTATACAGTTATTCTAGAGTCTGAGAAAGGACATAGGCTACATTTTGATGTGGGAAAATATCTTATTTCCATGAAAATTTCGATGAAAATGAATTCGCATTGCGCGTGGCCAGCGCTCATCCCGGGGGTCCTGGGTTCGAGTCCCGCAGGCGGAACAAAAAGTTTTCAATTTTCCTGGGTCTTGGATGTGTATTAAAATAAAATTTCAAAAATCTTAAACATATTTTATGTATAATATTATAAAAAATCCAGAAATATATCGATGGAATGAACATTTTAGTTCTAATACGATTCAACAGATGGCGTTTTATTTTTTACTTTATTGTAACATATAACTAATCATACTTATTAGTTAGTATGTTTTTGTTTATAGTTTTTAATACGTTAGAATATTATCTATACTAATATTATAAATGCGAAAGTATCTCTGTCTGTCTGTCTGTCTGTCTTCCGCGTGGACTTCAGTTTATAGCGCGCGATGTCAACAAAATTGGTGTCAAATGCTTTGTAGTGTGTAAGTCTTAAGTATACATATTGTAGTATACCTAAGTATATAATGTGCATTGTATTAGTGTTTATCGATCAGTAATAAAGTAGATTTGAATGGATCAGGTTGTTTAATATCTGACTCCGTGGGCACAACCTTACAGCTTTTATAAAAAAACCCTGGTACCCCTTAAATCAATACAGCTGTCCAGTGTGCACACAATAAGTATTTCATTTTTTTATATTAAACTTTATATTTTATGCCAAATTTTAAAGCTTATTTAGCCCCCCAATTACACAACTTTACCCATAAACTATTTATCATTGATAGGTTTAAGGTTACGTCACTGCACAGATAAAGTACTGAGTTATTTAATACCTACCGTAGAATAGATCAACAATCGAAAAAAATCGAAACTTAGATGGAAGATGATACCACCTCTTATAGAAAGACTTTTGAGCGCTTGCTCAAAAGTCTTCTACATATGTAGAAGACGCACGGCGCCATCTATTATGAATTTTTGGAACTAACTTAATTTGAACAAATTTACGCATTTTCACCCCCTTACAACCCTTTTTTTTCAGTAAAAAAGTAGCCTATGTCCTTTCTCAGGCTTTAGACTATCTGTATACAAAATTTTGTTACAATCGGTTCGGTAGTTTTGGCGTTTGGCGTGAAAGCGAGACTGACAGACAGACAGACAGACAGAGATACTTTCGCATTTATAATATTAGCATAGATTATGTGCACACTGCACAGCTGTTTTTGGGTATTTTGATTAATTAAGGGCCGCGCTACACCGGAATGGCAGCGGCGAGGCGAGCACTTTCAGCGCTGCCATTCCGGTGTAGCGCGGCCCTAAGAGGGGTACCAGTTACCAGGGTTTTAAAAAGTTTTTAAATTTGACACAAATTTTGTTGACACCGCGCGCTATAAACTAAAGTCCACGCGGACGAAGTCGCGGGCAACAGCTAGTTATGAATAAAAACAATAAAAACAATATATAATAAAGTAGGTATGATTAGTTCTGTTACAATAATGAAGTAAAAAATAAAACGCCATCTGTTTTCATATATTAGAATTAAAATGTTGATTGCATTGATATATTTTCTGGATGGAATACAGGCCAACACGGTACACTCGAACTCCTTTATTTTAGAGCGCCTTCTGTTGTCAACTCTTCATTTTATATGTTCTTTATTTTATGTGTGTGTTTGTAACTGTGATGTGCACAATAAAGTATATTCATTCATTCATTCATTCATAATGCATGCATTTCTAATATATTATATTAGAAATGCAGTAGGAGTTCTATAAGATAAGATAGATTGATTATTATTATACCAAGTGATAATATTATTAAACATATTATTCTAACGTATTAAAAACTATAAACAAAAACATAATAACTAATTATAAGTATGATTAATTCTATGTTACAATGAAGTAAAAAATAAAACGCCATCTGTTGAATCATATTAGAACTAAAATGTTCATTGCATCGATATATTTCTGGATTTTTATAATATTATACATAAATTAATATATTTAAGATTTTTGAAATATTAGTTTAATACACATCCAAGACCCAGGAACATTGAAAACTTTTTGTTCCGCCTGCGGGACTCGAACCCAGGACCCCCGGGATGAGCGCTGGCCACGCGCAATGCGAATTAATTTTCATCGATATTTTCATGGAAATAAGATATTTTCCCACATCAAAATGTAGCCTATGTCTTTTCTCAGACTCTAGAATAACTGTGTACAAAATTTCATTGCAATCGGTTCAGTAGTTTTGGCGTGAAAGCGAGACAGACAGACAGACAGACAGACAGACAGACAGAGATACTTTCGCATTTATAATATTAGTATGGATTAGTATGGATAATCAGGTTGTATGACAGATACAAACTTGAAATATACGTACGTTTTATTATAACTTCTATGAGCTTTTTTACAAAATAATAATTGTATGGACGGTATTAGGTTGGTTGAAAATTACTTTTCGAATGTTTGATTAAAAATACTTAATAATTATAATAAGATAGGTCAAGCAAAAACCATCGAGGTACACAATGTTATTGTTGGTCTGGTCTTGGTTGGTCTGCCACACTCAGAGACCAATATTAATTTTATACTTATACTTACTTAATTACTGTAATTAAAATATGAAAATTTTTGACATAAGCCCCATACGCTATCTGTCACACTCTTTATTTAGTTAATGATTATCTAACATTCGTCTCTGAGTGGGGCAGTATGTTAGACATTATGTTTTGGAGACTGCAAATTATTACCTAACGTTGTTCGTAATCGTACTTTGTTCGTAATCGGACATCGAATTTAACCTTAACGTAAATAAGTATGTAGTTCGTCATTGTTTTTTTTCATGATACTACAATACAATATATATGTACAGTATCTTCTAAATTAGTCGCATATTTATTTGTGTTAAGATTATTGGATTTAAGTTAGTTAACGACTCGTAGAACTCGTATCTTCACTAACAGTCACTATTTTCAGTTACGTTCGCTTCGTCATACATAGAATCGAAGGCACGAATATATCATATTCGAAGAAGAAACATTAATATGACCCTAACTTGACTACATACTTTAACCTAGATCTCAAAATCTGTAAGGTCTAGAAAACTGATTTTTTGACGCAAGTAACTTCAGTTCATAAAGATTAAATGCTCAAGACGAAAACACGATTACTCAAAAAATGCTCGATAGTTTCTTTTTTACAAAAAACCTTGTTTTAGACACATTTTTGCTTGAATCTTCGAAGTTTGCAGTATTTTCTTTAATATTTTTTAATATCTAAAAAGGTATTGATAAAACCTAAATTTGCTCAAAACACTTTTTTCATAATCATTATAGTTCGTCTTTTATTCAAGTAAAACTGACTCGGCGATGATTCCGCGCCGTCCTTTTTCACCTGGCATATGAAAGACGGGCGTGAGTGTAAAGAGAGAAGGACGATGTTTGATTTTTAGAGTCAGGTGAGCTCTTAAATAAGCCTATTAATGCCTAACATTATAATGCAAAAGTCACTTGTCCGCATCGCTCGTTATTACTCCGACGTAACGTAATTAGCACACAATATTTTTACCGAAAAAAGTCGGAAATCGGAATACAATAAACATAAATAATGTAGATCGACCCAGAAAGTTTAGAATATTCAAATCGTTGACGTAATACGTACCGAACCATTTCAGCTTGGTTTTGGCGGGTCCCTCGCGGCAGTAGGAGCGCACCAGCTCCAGAAACGCGACGAAGAACAGTGCACCGAACAGGAAGTATATGAGGATCTCCAGCATCATGACTTGGCACTGCCGTTTACCCGACTAGCGAGGGGAGGGTGGCGTTTAAAGTGCGGAATCACATAGCATGCCGGCCGCGGCTGCTCGCCCCGCTGCTATACTGCGAAATAACGACAGCGCTCGCTCGACGAGCCGCACGCCAGTTTTTTATCCTTACTAATTAAAGGCCAAACGATGCTCGACGTCACGTATCGTAAATAGTCTTAAAAATCTCGTAGGTCATTCATGTCTACATGTAGAGACTAGAGTCTGCATTGTAGACCGAACTAGCTATACCTGCTTAATACGTAAAACCGCGACTGTTCTAAGTTTAGACAGAGTTATGTTTACACCACTCCACTTGCCACTTTATGTAAAGCAGGTGATTTAAATATTGTTTTATAACCTCTCAGGCCGTCGTCTTTATGTTCAACTTTGTGCATCACTTTTCACAACGCTGACCTGCAACATAGCCTGCAAGCTCGGCGTCATTAGCGTGCGCACTCAGGAGCATCACCGATTGTTATTATCATATATTCATTATTATTATATGTATCTCGGGCGCAATCATTACATCATTGTGTACCCAGCTTCTAACAGAATTGGCTATTGTTTGAAAAAATATATATTGAAGCATCACTTGCTAGATGACGCCCGCAACTCAGTCGCGTCAAAATTCCTTTATCAATAAAAACTATCCTATGTCCTTTCCCGGGTTTCAAAGCATACCCATCAAAATCGGTTCAGCCGTTTAAGCGTCAACACAAGCTCTTATGAACTGTAAATACAATTCATAAGAGCTTGTATAATGTATAGTTATCACTTATCAAAGTGTAATTTTAAGTGAAAGACTATCTACTCTATCTAGTGTTATATTAACAAGACGTAATAGTCTTATATTTAATATTATCAAGTAATCGGTTTCTTAACTATCAAATTATAATCGTTATCAATGGCTGCACGTGCTTTCATGAAATATTTTAGGAGAAAAAACGATCTAGGTCTAGGTTGAAAAGATTTCTGTTGCGGTTAACTTTTATTTTGCGTGTTTAAGTTCTGTCCATCTAGTTGACGCACAGGAATACTATCAACGCCCTCTGCCCCTGCCATACAGGTACTAATAAAAGTGACGAGGTCAAAATATATCGTTCTGTCTAGCCACCTTTACGCCGAACGCGCGATATCGAACTTCGTTCCAAAAATATAATTAGTCGTTCTAACTTCTGCATCATACTTTTCTGGTTTGTAGGTACTACTGATAATATTATTAATAAAAACCGGTGTATATGTCGTTCTACAGTAAGCAACTAAATAATAATAATGAATTAGAGGTTTTAATTAAAAGTTGTCTCTAAAAGTTGCAAATAAATTTTCCTTAATATAGCTCGTGTATTTTTTTTTGTACATTCTATTAATTTACACAGATATCGTGAAGCACGGATACATAAAAATAACTCAATAAGCTTAATTATCCCCGGACCCCGGTATTATTAGTAAGTACTAATTATATTTTCTTTGCAAAAACCTGCATTTCGGCGAGAGCATAATGTCGTGAAAC